>NC_090765.1:59191795-59291795 GCF_036898095.1 Palaemon carinicauda | reverse complement strand
CTGGTCCTAGCCTGGGTGAACAGGTGGCTTGGACGCTGATCATATGTTATATATGGTCAATTTCTAGGGCACTGTCACTGTCCCTTACCTTTGCCATTCATGAGTGACCTTTTACCTTCAAATCGAATATTAAGCCGTGAAGCCACGTTCATAATCGGAGAAGTTTAATACTAAATTTAACACTTGTTGTATAGATATTGTACGCCATTGAAGGAGAGTTTTTGGTAGAAGTTTATATCCCCTACAAGAATGCTAATAGTGATTCTGTTTATCTGTCAGAATTTTAGCAGCACAGTCAGATCCTATCTCGGGTAATTAACCCTTGTGTCCAAGTATTAGCTAAGTGGTTATTCATATTACCAGTTGTATACCTCTGTTAGTTATCAAATTATTTCTGTTTTTACAGGTAGTGGCATTCTGTCTTTTCACAACCTTGGTTTGTTGTGAAGCTAAACCTCAATTCCACCATACTACTCCACTTTCTCTGTCTTATAGTACTCCCAGTTCTATAAGCTTCCAGAATTCCGGTTCTCAGCTCTATACAACTCCATTTTCCACATCTTTCAGACCCTTATCTCAACATTCCTATAACTATAACCCAGTCCAAGTACACTCGTCCTCCTCTATCTATAGACCAACGCCTTCTCCTATTTATACAACCACTCATTCCCCAATTTACTCTTCTTCTTCTGCTTATGTTACTCCAGCCACTTCCTACCTAAATCGACCAGGACATCTATACGGTGCATCTGATTTCCAGGTAAGTTCACTGAAGCAGTGTTTAAGAATCTTACAGACTTTGAGGAAGCATGTATAATTCATATCTTTATATTGTAGAGAAATTCTTCAACTTACAAACTTAATTGGTTCCAAGAAGCTGTAAGTCGAATTTTGCTAAACTTTGGCTGCCTAGGGTAGGCCTAACCTAAATTCCATGCCTATGATTTCCAGCTACTAAAGTCAACAAATAGTCATCAGGTTATTAAAAATGTTGTTTTGTCTACTGTATTAAATGATATGATATTGTTTTATTACAGTATTTCTTTATCTTATCTTTGTTATTCTCAAATGGAGTTGTGTTTGTATCACCGAATGTTTGTAAGTGGAGGACCTTAAGTATTTAGATGTTTGAGAAAAAGTTGTTAAATTCCTGTGCAACTTTTCATCCTTTTCCTACAGGCCCCAGCCCAGTATTCCTTCGGCTATTCTGTGCAAGATGACCAGACAGGAAATCAATCGGGCCACCAGGAGACACGAAACGGAGGCGTTACGCAGGGAAGCTACCACGTCCGGCTTCCTGATGGACGTCTTCAACGAGTGACTTACTCTGTTCAGGATGGTTCAGGATTCGTGGCTGATGTGTCGTATGAAGGAACAGCCCAGTATCCCATTACACAGCCACAAAACTTGTATCAGGCACCTTTGATTCATAGGTCATCACCCTATGGCTAGAATCCAAAATGTCCGTTATGACAACAGCGGTCTCTGCTAGAACCAAGAAGCCTTCTGTATCTGGAATCAACTTATCACATCCATGCTAAATGATATTTACTTTAAGTGATTATGTAATAGGATGAGGTAAACAATAGAATTATTTCATCATTTCCGGAAATTTTAATCTCCTTCTCATTAGTAGAGGTTCATTTATATAAACCAAAATTATATTTTTAGTGGTTTTGCATAAATCTGACTTGCAATGCACAAGAAAAATTGTACATTTACAATATCTAGAGACTTCTGAAAGAAAAAGGCATCCCCAAAAGGAAAAGCTTTTTCTTTTAATTGGAATATTATACAGGATGCACTCCTACTAGTAAATTCAATGCAAGTATAAAATCAAAGGTTTATCAAAATGGCAGATATATAGATATATTTCTCATCTGATTCAACTGAGGATAACTTATTTGGTGGTTCCAGGCATGACACTGGTACACCATCTCGACTGACGGGCTAAACTAAGTGGGTACTAAGTTACTAACACTGCCTAGTAGGGTAGTCTCTTGAAACGAATGATACAGATGTTTCCCAAAGGATGAAGTATGCAATGGAAACAGGCATTGGGGACACTTAGTATTTTACTATTTTCTAATTTTCTGCAATTTTGTCGCCCGTTAGGTCATCAGGTTTATCCCTTCCATCTGACAGAGGGTGGTTCAGTAAAATTCATCTCACATCTATAATTTCCCGTGGCAAACATAGTTTCTCATGCTTATCAACACTCTTTTGCTGATGTCAGCCGGTGCTGTTTATATACTGTCAGCTCCAAAGGGTTAACATAAACCATTTCGGAAATACGGGCAATTGAGGTAATAATACTTCAATTCGCTTGAATGTTTGAAGCTCCGGTGTGTCCTTTCCGTGTTTAAATAAGATAAAACCCAGTTATACCTATACAATCATTTTACCCGTTTTCTTTTGTTATATTTATTTCAAAGAAAACGTGAATTTTGTATTTTAGGGGGTAACTAGATAGAAATATCTGCATATAAAATATATTTTAGTTATCATGAAATTAGTAAACTAGATTTTCTATTGATTACCATTGGGTATAAACTTCTTTTTTCAAATATTTCCGTCAGAAACAAACTTAGTTTTCATCTCGAAAATACTTTAGCTTTACCTTCCTGTCAAACAAAAGATAAAAGAAGTAATCAGGGTCACAATATCTCGACCTTATTAGGATAAGAGCAATTTTCACCTTATTTTCAATTCGAAATTTATTTTCATTTGCTCATAATATATTATATAAATTCCAGCTTGCGAGATATAGCATCTATAGGAAAATAAACGGAAAATTTATAAAAATTTCTTATTAATATTAACTTAATCTTATGTTACATTTGTATGCAAACAAGAAAATTAATCACCAACTGAAAATATTCCTATGAAAATTGCTTAGGTCTTTAAAGCAAAATATTTGTGAGGTATGAGCCTAAAAATCGAAAATAACAAATTTTAACTCAAACCCCCAGGACATTCCCAAGATGACAAGATCTGGTCGAACCATTATAGGTTTGGTAATGAATGGGCTCTGAAAAACTAGGCCTACATATATCATTGATTTTTAATAACCTATATATTGGAACTTGTCATAAATTGTAATGGCATTGTCATATATCTTTTTTGTGTTGTCTTGATAGTTATATATAGGCCTACTCCTGTTTATATTTGGATGATAGTCTTAGTTAAAGTGTAGTTATAAAAGGTAATTAGTTCTCTAATTTGTAAATCTACGGCCATTGACAAATGTTATTCATCTTGAAATTAGCATATTAAAAGGGGAGAATGTATTAACCGTATACTAGGTGTAACTACTCACTATTAAGACATCAGGTTTGAGCATACTGTTATGTTATTCGAGAGTGAACTATGCCTTTTATTATGCCATATCATAGTGTCTTTCTATGTTAATTTACTGTAATTCTGAGCGACTTTTACATTTTTATTTTCTTCACCCAAGGGGTTAACTACTGCTCTGTAATTGTTATGTGGCTACTTTCTTCTTGGTAAGGGTAGAAGAGACTCTTTAGCTATGGCAAGCAGCTCTTCTAGGAGGAGGACACTCCAAAATTAAACCATTGTTCTCTAGTCTTGGGTAATGCCATAGCCTCTGTACCATAGTCTTCCACTGTCTTGGGTTAGAATTCTCTTGCTTGAGTTTACACTCGGGCACATCATTCTATCTAATTTCTCTTCCTTTTGTTTTGTTAAAGATGTTATAGTTCATATAGGAAATGTTTATTTTAGTGTTGTAACTGTTTTTAAAATATTTTATTTTTCCTTGTTTCCTTACCTCAATGAGCTATTTTCCCTGATTGGGCCTCTGTGGGATTCTGTAGACTTTTTTTCCTTAGTTTTTATGGTGGTCTACAGAATCTACTGTTGAAAAATCAATTTTATTCCATCCTACTTAGACAGTTTTAAGCCGGAGAAATTTAAATAATTTTCCCTATTTGACCATTGCTCACTAGTCCATCAGAAAAATATAAACTGCTTTATTTCTATCCACATAACTATATTAATATCTTCTGAAATAGTATAGTATTCGTAATTTTGTGAATCGTGTAGTACCATAGCCTCTGTAGCCTATCATGGCCTTCAACTATCTTGTGATAGAGTTCTTTTGCTTGGGGTGGCCTACACTCGGGCAAACTATTCTATCTTATTTATCTTCCTCTTTTTTTTAGTTTTTATACTTTATATATGAAAGATTTATTTTAATGTTGCAATTCTTAAAATATTTTATTTTGATGTTTCATTACGTCTCCTGTAGCTTATTCATATCCTTATTTCCTTTCCTCACTGTGCTACTTTTCCCTGTTGGAGCTCTTGGGCTTATAGCGTTCTGTTTTTTCAACTAGGGATGTAGCTGAGCTAATAATAATAATAATAATAATAATAATAATAATAATAATAATAATAATAATAATAATAGATATCTGATGTTAATGACTCGTGAATGACAGATGGAGCCCCGTAACATACTTAACCTACATAGAAGTAGTTCCTTTATTATTAAAATGACAATAAATGTATTGTGTGGCCTATTTTGGTGTGAATTTCTGTCATATATTTTTATAATTAACCCTTTTGTATTTTAAAATTGTAGATTTTCTCTAAACAACTTATTTCTCAATTTTGTAACTTCCTTTTTCTGTGGTTATTCTTGGCATTTGCTATTGCTGTAGCAACGTCAATTCTAACTTTTCTAGTGGTTGTGACTTGTGGTGCGTCTTATGTGAATTAGGTGCTGGACTGCTGCTTTCTGCGCTATATAAAAGGTATAAAAAATTTGATTTTTTGTGTGTTAGTATAATTTCGATGAAAGATCTCAAATAGGACTAATTCTCTGATTTTGAAAAGACTGAAGTCCTCGTGGCTCATTGAATTATCATTTGGAGTTGTCAAGCTCTACGAGACTACTAAATGCTTTCATTTATAAAGCAGTTTGCCTTGTTATTTACTAATTTTCAACTAATGCTGTTTAAAATCTTTTATCTTACCGTTTAATGGCTTGAACATGATAAAATCCAAAATACGTTGGTATCCAGCTTTTTCCAGTCAACAAATTTTGATTATTAATTTATTCACGTTAGTATATTTCTCCCAAATTCACCGTCAATATGTAACGAAAGTGTAAGTAATGTAATGATAAAGCCACAATTACCATTATAGTAAACTTCAGTACCCCAGACCTATGCCCCTAACCTTAACCTAACTTAGGATGCTTGAGTACTTATCCTACCGTACTCGTTACCCCCTCCCCCATACTAACCTAGTACGCTGTTTGGCATTCGGGTTTTATTATAGTTACGGACGAGAAAAGCCTTTTAACTAAAAAAATTTGTTTCCAGAGAAAAACGGCCATTTTTCTGAAAGGTAAATTGTACATTTTGACGTCCAGTCAATTTGTTAGCTTTGATAAATTCTACATGATAGAAATTTCGTTGTTTTATAATTTTAAGTTGACTTTTGACACTGGTATTGAACATAATCCTACAGCAGAATTGATGACAGAATTGACCATTTTGTTAGAGGCAGCCAAAAACTTTTTTCTAAGTTTGGTCTAAATGTTGTTCATGAGTGGCAAAGGCAAAGGGACAAGTCAGTATCCCAAAGACTGATCAGTCGGCTCTCCATCAAGCGAGGACCAATGAGCCCCTGGCATTATCAGCCGAAGAGCTATAAGCCTAATAGAAAATCTCGAGCTTAATCGGGTCTCGAGCTCCCATCCATTAGGTTGCTAGGCAGGAATGTTTCCTTTAGGTTGTCATAACCCTTAGGTTAATATTTATTACTTAATTACCAGCAAAACTAGAATTCGCTGTATGAAATGGACGAGTGCTGGCTATTTTGACATTTTTTTTCTATATATTTAAAGGGGCTGGGGCATAATAACTTACATATTGGTCAATTAAATATGTTTTTTTCTCATTCTAAAGCTCATTGTTTAGTTTTGGGAGACCGATGGCGAGTTACTGTACATGCATTGTTTGCATTTGCTTTTGCCAGCTTTTCTGTTTTTTGTATGACTTAATCATTATCTGGCCTTTTCACCATATACGAAGTTCCAAATATTTATGCACGAGTTCCCGGATGTTCTTTTACAAGAGGCCCCCCCCCCTCCTTTTTTTTTTTCAAACCTCTTCTTCAGTTCCTGTAGAAAGTAGGGTTCCCCTGCTGTAAAGGACCAGAAAAGCAGCCCGTAAAGTAAAGTAACCAAAGTACCATCACATAAAGACATCTCCAAGAGGGTAGTAAAATCTATTTCAAAATTTAGTGTAATTTCATCTGTTTCGCTAATTGATCACAGGTATGTTGGGTAAATGTCTAAGAGAAGGCCGCACCCGTTTTTCAAGTATTAACGACGAAAAACGGCAAAAAACAACCAGATTATTGTTGCACAGTGCATAGAAACATGAGGAAATGAATAAATAAGAAACTAAGACTTAACTCTTACACAAAAAATGTAAGCATAAACCTACTACTACAATTATGGGGGACCCCAGTGGGAAGCGGGGTTTTTGGGTGGGGGGAGGATGAGAAAAGTGATTTTTCGGGGCACTACCGAACCTAATACAACAAACTAACCTACCCTGGGGGGCCTGTACCCCTACCTAGGCCTACCGGGGGGGGCTTCGCCACCCCCCCTGCGACCCCCCTTAAGGCCACAGTGATTTTCAGGGCACCACCGAACCTAATACACCCACCTAACCTAGTCTAATAGCCCTGTACCCCTACCGGCTGCGACCCCCCCTTAAGGACACTACCTAACACATCCATCAAACCAAATCCAAAGTGATGGTACTGCTGTATACATCGTTATACTATCACCATTATAATATACTCCATAAATTAATGAAGCTTACCTTAACCTGTTGGTTGATAAAGATGTGCTGCTGCTTTGAGGAAAACGTGAAGCCGTTGCGAAGGTTCCCTGACATGCAGGACAATTTTTATTTTGTAAAATTAAATCGTGTCTCTGGCACAAATCCACTAGTTTTTCAATATAACCCCGAATAAGTAAGAATAATTTCATTGTAACTTAGGAAACATAACTTAGGAAACAGTCAGGACAAGAAGATGGAATTTCAACTTCTTGTGCAATATCAGATGACGTGCTTGCTATGGCCTCGATGTCTAGGAACGAAATAAAATGGCTGGGTAAGAAAATGTATTGTCGCACTGTGATGGGTAAGAAAATGTATTGTCGCACTGTGATTGGTCAAACGTGAAGACGTCATTGGGAAAGAAAATGTATTGTCGCACTGTGATTGGCCAAACGTGAAGACGTCATAGTGGACTAGTTTGTCTGCGGATTATAGTGGTTACAGGGCTCATTTGAGCAAAAATAAGACACAGTCAACAATAACAACAGACTTAGAAAAATCTGGGAGGAAGACAAGAGTAGCGTGAGTTTGAACGACTATTATTGATTTTCACTAAATTATCTCACTGGTATACCATTATATACATACATTCCTACATATTCTAGTAAAAATAAATTGAATATCAGTGATATCTTCATGCGGCCCTCTCCTAGACATTAACCGTATGTTGAAAACGATCTCCATTCAGTATATAGCTCTTGTTGCTCATGTTAAAGTAAAAAAAAATCCCAGAAATAATGACACACTGGGCTTGTGTGTGTAGTGCATCCATGTACTGCTTACACGAACAGAGGAGCAGGGAGGTAATGTTAACATTGTGAGCGTAGCGGGACACGGCAGAGCAAAATCCATTAGAAGGGCGAGAAGTAAATCATAGATAATTATCATATTTAATTTCCAGCCACTTACTTGAACCATATTTTTTCCAATTGATTAGCTTGTGTTTATTTTGCATTTCTGACCATTATTATTGCTGCAAATCCCACATTTTTGGCCGTTCCCCACCCTTAAAACCCAGTTTCTCATTGGGATCTCCCATAATCGTGCTTATGTAAGGGGGTCGAAAAGACTGAAACAGGGAGTTTGCCCCAATAATCACAATTATAACACACAAAATAACGAGTAGGAAATATATATGGTTCTTGTATTTGGCTAGAAGTTAAAGGTCAGACACTCGTCCTAGATTTCCTCCAGAGTGCCTTTTAGCAGCAAATTCTGCACTGCTGAACAAATGTTGTTTTGCATTCACATAGCATCAGATCGATCCCAGCCTAGGACCATGAGTTTAAGCTGTTTACTTTGGAGTTCACTACTGTGGGTGGCCATCAAAGTATGGGGTTGGGTTAGTCCAGCCGACGTTCTGGTGGGCGTCTCTTCAGATGAAATTGGAACTGAACCGAGACACCTTTAACCTTTTAATGAGCAAACTGGAATTTGCTTCGTCAGCAGGTTTATCCTGTTCTCCTTCGCCCAAAGAAGGAGCTCTCTTGCTGTCTCGAACAGAGACAGAGTGAGTCCCTCCTTGCTTCCTGATGTAAGCAAGAGCTGTGGTGTTGTCTGAGTTGACCTCCACAATCTTCCCAGACACCAAGTCCTTGAAGGCCTTTAGCCCCAGAAAAATGGCCATCAGCTCCTTGTTGTTGATGTGCCATCCCAGCTGAATTCCTTCCCAATAGCCTGAGACCTCCTTGCTTCCTAGTGTTGCCCCCCAGCCTGACTCTGATGCGTTTGAAAACAACACTAGGTCTGGGTTCTTCTTGTGTAAGGAGATCCCTTCCCCTAACAAGGTTGGGTCCAGCCACCACTTCAGAAGAGTCTTGACTTCTATTGGAATGGGGAAGGAAAAGGAGTCTTCCTGCATCTTTCTGTTCCACGTCTTCGAAAGAAAGTGCTGAAGAGGCCTTAGATGGAGTCTCCCCAGAGAGACAAACTGTTCGAGGGAGGATAGAGTCCCCAGCAAACTCATCCACTCCTTCGCTGTGCATCTCTTCTTGTCCAGGAAAGTTCTGACTTTTACGAGACACTTGGTCTGTCTTTCCTGAGAGGGAGAATCCTGAAAAAGAACTGAATTCAGAACTATCCCCAAATAGAGAATAGTCTGATTCGGTCTGATCTGAGACTTCTCCCTGTTGATGACCAGGCCTAGATCTTGAGCCATCATAAAAGTCTTCCGTAAATCCTCCAGACATTTCTCCCTTGATCGTGAACGAATCAGCCAATCGTCCAGATAGAAGGATATCCTTATCCCCTCCTGATGCAGCCAACCTGACACATTCGCCATTACCCTGGTGAAGACTTGAGGAGCCGTGCTGAGACCAAAGCAAAGAGCTCTGAATTGGAAGCACTTGCCCTGCATTACAAATCTTGGGTACTTTCTCGAAGTCGGATGGATGGGGACATGGAAATAGGCGTCCTGCTAGTCGAGGGACACCCTCCAGTCCCCTTGACGTACTGAAGCCAGCACCGACTGAGTCGTCTCCATGGAGAACTTTGTCTTCTCCACAAATACATTGAGAGCGCTGACATCCAAGACGGGTCTCCATCCGCCCGAGTTCTTGGGGACCAGAAACAGGCGATTGTAAAAGCCTGGGGAGGATAGATCCCGAACCGGTTCTATCGCCCCCTTGTCTAGCATTTGGTCGACAAGGTCTACTAGGGCCTTCTGTTTCCCCGGATCTGAGTACCGGGCTACTAAGGCCAGCGGAGCATCTGCGGGAGGAGGTTTTTTCAGAAAGGGGATCTTGTATCCTTCCTTGATGACTGAGAGGGACCAGGTGTCTGCCCCTCTCCTCTTCCAAGACTGCCAAAAACCTGACAGTCTTGCGCCTACTGTCTGGAGGAGACGAACTTCATTTTCTGGAGCGAGGTCTGAAAGAACCCCTGGTAGATCTTGGTCCTGATTCTTGCCTTCTCCCTCTAAAATCTGGTCTTGAAGTAGTCCTGCCCCCGAAAGGGCTGCTGGAATCTCCTTTCCTCCCGTTTCAAAGAAGAAGGAGGGGCTGCCAAGGGCTTACGAGCAGAACGAGATAAAAGGTCTTGGGTGGCTTTTTGGGCCAGAGAAAGCGTAATGTCATTAACCAGGGACTCGGGAAAAAGATGTTGAGAGAGGGGGGCGTAAAGAAGCTCAGACTTTTGTGCAGTGGTAACAGACCTAGAAGCAAAAGAGCAAAGCAGAGCTCTCTTCTTTAGGACCCCAGCCGAGAACAGAGCCGCCAACTCATTCGCCCCATCTCTGAGGGCCTTATCCATACAGGACATAATACTGGTAAGGTCCCTAGATCCTTCCATCTGGTCAGTTTTCCTTGCGAGAGTCCCAAGCGACCAGTCTAGGAAACTAAAAACCTCAAAGGCTCTAAAAATACCTTTGACGAGATGATCCAGCTCCGACATCGACCACATGACCTTGGCTGAGTTGAGAGCATGCCTTCTAGCAGAGTCCACTAAACCAGAGAAGTCACCCTTGGAAGAGGAAGGCACTCCCAGACCCAAAGGTTCTCCAGTTGCATACCACATACCCGCTCTTGAAGCAAGACGAGCTGGTGGAAACGAGAAGGAAGTCTTGACTGTCTGTCTCCGCTCCTGCATCCAGTCATCAATCTTCGTGAGAGCCTTCTTTGCGGAGATAGACAGCTTCATCTTGATGAAGGCCGACTGTTTCTTGGCCTTCTTTCTGTTAAATTGGGACTGAGGAGATTGAGGGGCAGCAGGTTGGAATTCCTCTCCTAAAAGTTCAAGAAGGGAGCGAGAGAGAACTTTGTAATCTCCCGCAGCGTCGGCAGGATTATCATCGTCATCAGAAACATCCTCGAGGTCTTGATCCACATCTGCAATATCCTTCGAAAGAGAAGAAGGATCCTTAGAACCCGACAAGGGCAAACCAAAGGCATCATCCTGCAAAAGACGGGTTGCATCCTGGAGTCCCGCGCTAGAAGAATCCTTGGGACGAGAGGCAGTATCGTCCCGAAGAGGCAGGATGGTATCGCCCTGGGACCGAGAACGAGAGGCAGAGTCGTTCTGGTGTCGAGAGCGAGAGGCGGTATCGTTGTGGCGGCGAGAATGAGAGGCGGTATCGTCGTGGCGTCGTGAACGAGAGGCGGTATTGTCGTGGCGTCGAGAACTAGAGGAGGTATCGTCGTGGCGAAGCGAACGAGAGGAGGTATCGTCGTGGCGAAGCGAACGAGAGGAGGTATCGTCGTGGCGAAGCGAACGAGAGGAGGTATCGTGCTGGTATCGTGAATGGGAGGCGGTATCGTCTTGGCATCGAGAACGAGAAGCAGCATCGTTCGATAAGGTATCGTCCCGGTATCGAGAACGAGAAAAAGTATCGCCCTGGTATCGCGAAGAAGTATCGCCTGGCGTAAGCACACATTCCTCATCCTGGCGTAGAGAGGGAGAAGTTTTCTTTAAAGAAGAACTCCGTTCTCTCTTAGAAGCAGACTTCTTAATCGGTAACGAGTCGTCTTTACGTCTGTCAGACTGGGCGTGAGGTCGGCTAAAGGCTTGCACTAAAGTCAAAAGTTGTTCCTGCATGACAGACATGAAGGATTTAGCAACATCAGCTGGGTCTTGCGGCCCCGAAGGAGGGGCTGACGAATAACACTCGTAGAAGGGGGAGGATCTTCGGCAGTAGGCTTCGCCCTTTTCACAGGCACGGAGTCGAAATCATCCTCCGACGGACAAGGTTCATAACTGCTAGAACCGGGAGAGAAAGAACGAGACCGTTCGTCGCGGTTCCATCTCCTCTTAGTAGGTCTTGAAGCTTCAAACTTCCATTTACGTCTGGACGAATTCGGAGAAGAAAACAACACATCCGACACGTCTTTCCCGTGACGGTCAAGAGCAGCCTGGGAATCGACAACAGGACTGTCTGAGGCGACGGCTGACTGAGGGTACGTACCTCTCACCCCCTTTCGGTCATCGACGTACCTTCTCCCTTGGTCCTGGGAGCTTGGTAGAGGTCTAGGCCTAGGGGTATGACAGATTCGGTCAGTCGCCACCTCCACTGCACTAACACAAGCACTTTCACTTTCCTTACCTTTAAAGGCCTCCAGTTGTTCTTTAATGGCCTTCAACTCGGCCGCCAGGCTAGCGTACCGAGGGTCATCCGTAGATACGGAACCTGTAGGAGGTGCAGGAGTTACTACCTCAAGGGAAGGATCAACTTCCAAAGAGGAATCAATTATAGGTTCAATAGATAAATCTACGCTAAGTTCGTCTTCCTTACCACTAACAGACTTAGACTTAGACCTAGAAGCTCTCCTAACTCTATCGAGCTCTAGCTTACGCACATAGCGCTTCATAATTAACCAATCTTTCTCATCCAAAACCTTACATTCCCCGCACCTATTATCAAGGGCACAAACAAAACCCCTACAATTAGAACAAACGGTGTGAGGGTCTACCGCCATTTTCGGTAGTCTCACCTTACATTCCTCATTCGCACAGATACGGTAATGACTCTTCACTCATAATGAAAAACAGCAAAAAAGCTAAGAGAAAACAAAATACACGATCGCCAAAACCCCAAATCAGAGTATTTCACCAAAAAAGCAGACTGGTACACCGAGCAGGGAAAGTGAAGAAAAACTCTTAATGACGGACCAACGTGTTGTCGATCCGGCCGGCAGAGATGAACTGAAGAACAGAAAACGGGAATGATTCCTCCTACCACCCTTTAACGGGTGTTACCACCCAACCACCACAAGGCAGTTGCCTAGTTTAGAAAAATTCTGCCGAAATAGAGATAATTAGCTATGTATATATAACTGCCAGGTAAGTATTCATAAAACTTTGTTTTATCATAAAAACTCCATTTTTCAGTTACAGTATCATCTGATGAGGTGCACACCAGAATGTCAGCCAGACAAGTCCTCTGTGGTGCCCAACCACAGCTGTAACCTTCCATTAAACAGCTTAAACTCACGATCCCAGGCTGGAATTGATCTGTTGCCATGTAAATGCAAAGCAACCACATTCATTCAGAGGTGCAGACTATGCAGTTAAAAGGTGCACTTAAGAAGTCTAGGACAGGTCTCAGGGCTTTTCGGTTTGTGTTCTTGGTTTAAAAAGCCTCAGACGTGTTGGAGACCCTTAATAGATATCTCGGCCATGAGCTAGTCCATCCACTAAACTTGGTTCAGGATGGAGATGTCAAGTACAGTCACACAGGCAGAAAGGAAGAACAACTTGATGATCTAAGTCGACCTCGGGGATGAGTACTTCCAAATCTCCACAAATTGTTCTTCAAGAAAGCATCTATGCTTTTTTGTAGGGAGCAAAGCCATTCAGTTCAAAGTTCTATGCTTTGGGCTCTCCACGGTCCCCAGGTAATCACTCGATCATTTTCATTGATGTCAGCATGGGGTCATGCCAGCGGAATTCTTTTGATCCAGTATCTACACAACTGGCTGATACTGGCAGACTCTAGAGTCCCTCTTTGTTATTATTATTATTATTATTATTACTATCCAAGCTACAACCCTAGATGGAAAAGCAAGATGCTATAAGCCCAGGGGCTCCAACAGGGAAAAATTATCATCCTAATTAAAGGACGAAGGTTTGTACAGTATTTGTGTAGGGACAAATGACAAATTTTAAAAATGATTTGTATTTTTCTTGACTTTACATACTGAAGCCATTAATTCAATTTTGTGACATCACCTCCCCTTAAAGTCCCAGGTACAATCAAAGTGGCTGTTCACTGTACTGGCAAAAGAGGTTGGGGCCTTCCCTACCACCAGCCGGTAATTACCAGCTACTGCTAAATCCTCGTTATAAGTTTTATGGGCCAAGTTTCAAGTGTGCTTGAATCAATCTCCTATTAAAGGACTCGAGTATAGTTAGGAAAAATGAAAATTACTGTATTCTAACATTTCTTTTTGTATTTAATTTTAATGATCCAACTTATAAGTTTATGTTTCAGAAGCCTAAAATTTTTGTGTGAATACATATACAGTATCGTTTTTAATCGCAAGTATGTTTTATATATACTGTAAAAGAAGAGCATATGTAATGCCATGGTGCTGCACATATTGTGCAACATCTTAGCATCTGTACGTGTAGGACTTTAATTATGTAATTAATTATAAATGATATTGTGAGTGTTTTTCAGTACTGTATGTATTAGATTTTAATAAAATTCTAATAGTTCAAATCAAGTGCATATTATGCTCTGATGCTCATGTGCATCGTTAGTAATGTTAATGATGAATGAGTCATCTCAGTGCAGCCATGTAATATGTACTGTACATAAGGCTTTTACTACCACAGTAAGTAGAAATCTTTTGAAATACGATATCCTAATACCCACCGAGAGTAATATACAGTTATTAACAGAATGTATATTTGCAGGTAAGGAGTTCAACAAGATTTATCGATAATGTAACAAGTAACATTATAAAATTTTCAACACTACTGTATTACCAAGGACCGAGATTTCTCCAGTTGTCAATGAGACAGAGGTAAGTGCTGGTACTGTGACAGTACTGTACTGTCATATTTATACATTATTTCAGTTTGCTTCACTTAGGGAACTGGTAAACTACAATTTAAACATTTCTCAGAGTTGAGATCTCTTCTTCATTTATTCTTGTCTCATCTCCACCCCCTCACAATTTTTGACACAAGCAAACGTGTTTTTGTATTTATTTTTATATTATTCAACTTCATTTTGCTTCTGTGCTTCAAGTGGATGTTTCAAATGCCCCAAATTTTTGTTGTGCATACATATATTGTTTTATGTATACTGTACATCTCATATGTAATCACAAATTATGTGTGTCTTGTGTAACAGCAAGGGTGTATGTAATGCCATGGTGCTGCATGTTGTACATCATCTTAGCATCTGAACGTGTATGACTGATTATTTATGTAATGTAATTGTAAAAGACTTTGCAAGTGTTCTTCATTACTTTATGCATCAAATTAGAATACAATTTTATTAGTTCAAATCAAGAAATAGGATACAATCCTTTAGTGCATATTATCCTTTGATGCTCACTTATTTGTATTTGATCGCTTGCGCTACAGTATTTTATTCATGTTAATGACGAGTGAGTTGCCTTGCTACAGTCATGTGATATGTACACAAGAATTTTACTAATACTGTATGTATAGGCTAATTGAAATATGATTTCTTCCTAATAGTACCTACTAAGCATAGAGATTTCAGTGATAAAGATGAAATACTGTACAGGCATTAACAGAATACTGTATATATTTGCAGGCATGGAATTCAACAAGTCTTATCGATGATATAACAAATACGTCTTAAAATTGGGAACACTATTACCAAAGACAGGTTTCCTCAATTGTCAATGAGACCAAGGTAAGTGTAATGAAAACCCAGAATATATATCTAGGTTTTTATTTGATAAAGAATACCAGAATGAGACAAAATGGATAGTTATGAAGGATAACAGCTTTTAGTATTGTTACTTTATTGGTTGATGTGTTAGCTTCATATTATCAACAAATATTGTACTTTTTCAATATCTATCATCAAGTGGAGATTACCGAGCCAAAGCAGCTATTTCAAAATAAGCTCAAGTTGATCATCATACAGTACTGTTGTTGTGATTTTCTTCGTCACTATTACATTACCGTATAGAAGTTATCTATTGTGTATTTTATATTTTATTCGTAATGGAAGATTTTCCAGGAAAATTGGGTTATTTAACAGTTGGAAGTTCCTTCCTTCTACTATCTCAATTAATTTTACTTAATTTTCATATGCGTGTTTCAAGTGCCAGAAAATTTTTATATGATATTGTTCCAAATTTTAATATCTCGGCCTTTTGTAGACATCTCGTCTCCCGATGCTGGTCCTGTGACCGTACCTACTATTGTATGCATATATTATTTCAATTCGCTTCACTTTGGGAGCTGGTGAACTACAATTTAAGCAGTTCCCAACCTTTTGGCTGAGGTGAATGTGAACCTGGCCAAGAGTGTCGAGTGAATGCGACACTTTCATGAGTGGCAGAGAGGTTGATCTTAATTTTTTGTGCCCTTCATGGTTGGGCCCCACGTTTGCAGTTTAGATTTCCTCTGTGAGGAATGTATGGAGTGGTCACCTCACAGTGGCAGGTGTATGGCAGGAGGAGAAAGAGGAGGAGTAAATGCAATTCTTTCTCTCCAGGCTCAACCTCGAGGTCAAAAAAACAAATGAACCTGTTCTTTCAACCCCCTTGTACTCTGCTCTCTGACCCTTCATCATCGGTCTCTTCCGGAGGCAAGACTGGGAAGAGTGGTGTTGAATTAGCTATAGGTCAAGTCTCAGGGCTTTGCTTCTCGCTTGTTACCCCCTAGCAAAATGGGTGAGCCTCTCCCTCAGGAGGAGCCCACTCACGATGATTTACTTACAGTCAACGACGCTTTGCTCCAGTTTGTTCCGTAACTGACATACAAACCACGCTGTTTAATAGGGGTATTACTTTCGGCGTAGCTGAAATGACGAGTCATTAAAATTTATCGAGGGTTTACTACCCACACTGCTAGTTAGCGGGGGTCGGGGAAGATAGCTTGCTAACCCCCCCCCCCCCCCCCCCCACACACACCTGTGCTTGAGCTCACTTTGCTCTCGGCTCGGATGGTAGACGGACGTGTCCTCTCTCATCCTCGCCTCTCTCTTGGCAGCCATTAATGCTTTATTGCTTTTTCTTTGACAGGTTTGTGTGTGAAGTTGGCCTCTGCGATTATGCGCACCTGTCCTGGATTACCCGACCGCCCCTGTGGAACATTCATGTCGGCGGTCGAGACAGACCCTCACACCCTTTGCCCTTACTGTAGAGGCCAACGGTGTGATAGTAATAGTAAGTGTAGGGAGTGGTCTACCTCCCAGTGAGAGAGATTTTCTTGGCGACGTAAGAAGTCCAGGCGGGATATTTCTCCTTCGAATGTTTCTTTGAAAGGAGAAAAACCCAAGGACTCTTCTTCCATTGCCCAAACCTCCTCCGAAGCTCCCACTAGATCGATCTCTTTCGAGAGACCATCAATTGGTAGCGTAGACCATGGTTCTGGTTTCCAAACTCGGGGTTCGAGAGATGGCGTTGCCTCCCCTAGCGAGGCAGCTCCACCTCTCACCCTGGGGGAGGATGTGTCATTAACTAATCTTTTTCAGCTTTGGTCTTCCTTGGGGCTCGAGGGTTCGCCCTCCAAGGAAGCTTTACTGGACATCATCCGATTGGGTGCCGCTGTCAAGCAATCGCCGACTTTGTCAGAGGTTGATCTTCTGTCAATTGTCGACGTTGTGGTGTCAGAGGTATCCATTGCGGTATCTCCTAATACGTCTGCCTCTTCACATCCCGCAGTAGCTGAAGGCTTAGTTTCTCCCGATCTTGCTCAACCAACGAGGGAGAAACTAAGTCCTACAGTCTCTCCTGCTAGTGTTTCTCTCCCTCGGGGGAGTTCACTTACAGAGACTCCTCTTCGGAGGACTGCAGAAGGTCAGCTTGCTGATCCAACGGCCCCTAGAGGGCGCATCCGTCGCAAGGCTCGCCTTCCTCTTCGCCAGAGAGGCCTTCCTTCACCTTTTAGAGTGGTGAGGAGGCACCTCTTTGGTTCATCATCGTCGTTGCAGTCCGCCGCAGAGGAGCCTCGTCTGTGTTCACCGACTGTTCCTGCTATGGTCCTGGACCTCTCAGCGGATCGTTCGCGATCCCCTTTGGTGGAAGGTCGTCCTTTCAAAGGACATGTCGACCTTCCACCCGACAGACCTGCTGACCTGCCGTCGCCGTTCCTGAGAGCTGATGCGCTTTACGCGCCCACGAAACCTGACTACCATGCTCGTCTCTGAGGACTTCTCCAAAGAACGTACCAGGAAAGCTATGGAGACGTTCCTCCTCTCATTGACTCGCACGATCGAGTTTCTGGCCCACCAAGTCTCGAACTAGTGGGCGATTACCATCCTGAAACATCAGGATGCGGTGGCTGAGAGGTTCCATCAGAAGGTCCCTAGCACCGAGATAAATAGGCTCAGGCATTCTTCCGTAGAAGGAACGAACTTGTTCGAGCCTAAGGATGTGAAACAGGCTGCTGAGAGGTGGAGGAAGTCCCACCAAGACTCCCTCTTGCATAGGGCTTTGACATCCAAGCCCTATAAGCCTCCAGCACCCCACCAGTCCCGTCCTACCAAGACCACAAAACTGACGGCGGCAGTGAAGACAGTGGTGTCTAAGCCCTTTCCTGTCAAGGACAGGAAAGGCAAAAAGTCTTCCAGGGGAGGTAAGAATCCTAGAGGGAGCATCTCTACCTTCCCTGACGACGAATCCAGTGTCGTTGAGCTCCCTTGCCATGGGATCAGCAAGGGGGCAGAAGTCCAGACCCTGTTGAAGAAGGGCGCTCTCCAAGAGGTCCTCGACAGGTCCCCAGGCTTCTTCAGTCGACTCTTTCTTCTAAAGAAGGCGCCTGGAGGCTGGCGACCAGTCATCGACCTCTCTGCTCTGAACAAGTTTGTCAAACAAACCCCATTCAGCATGGAGACCACAGACACGGTCAGACTAGCTGTGAGACCGCAAGACTTCATGTGTACACTGGTTCTGAAGGACGCGTACTTCCAAATCCCAGTCCATCCGTCTTCAAAGAAGTACAGTACTTAAGATTCAGCCTAGACAACAAGGAGTACCAGTTCAAAGTGCTGTGTTTGGGTGTCTCCACAGCACCACAGGTTTTCACCAGTGTTCACCCTAATATCTTTGTGAGCACACAGGATCGGCATCCGTCTCCTCCATTATCTGGACGACTGGCTGATCCTAGCAGACTCGGTGTCATCCCTTCTTCAACACCGGGACAAACTTCTGGGACTTTGCCAGGATCTGGGGATCATGGTAATTCTCAAGAAGTCCTCTATGCTTCCCATTCAAAGACTGGTATACCTAGGCATGATCGTAGACACCAATCTCGACAAAGCCTTCCCATCAGACAGGATAGCAAGGCTGAGGAAGGTCGCAAGGCCTTTTCTCAGACGAGAAGAACTTCCAGCCCAATCGGGGTTACGTCTCCTCGGTCACCTTTCATCTTTGGCTCGTCTAGTTCCCAACGGTCGCCTCAGGATGAGATCCCTCCAGTGGCGGCTCAAGTCCCGGTGGAATCAAGGTTACGATTCCCCGAACGTCATGATCCCTATGGGACCTGCGGAACGTACGGACCTCTAGTGGTGGGTGACAGGCGAGAACCTACGAAGAGGAGTGGATCTTCTCGTCCTCCCCCCAGATTTGATGCTGTTTTCGGACGCCTCAAAGAAAGGGTGAGAGGCCCACGTACTGCACTACACGACATCAGGCCTGTGGTCAGAATCAGAAAAGTGCCTCCATATAAATCTTCTAGAGATGAAGGCCGTCATTTTGGCCCTTCAACAGTTCCAACAATACCTGGTGGGTCACTCTGTGGTGGTGATGAGCGACAACACCACAGTAGTGGCTTACATTAACAAACAAGGAGGTACCTTTTCGAAGCCGCTATCCCATCTTGCAGTAGAGATACAGAGATGGACCGAAGTCCACTCGATTTCCCTATCGGCACGTTTCATTCCAGGCAAGAGGAATGTGCTCGCCGACAATCTGAGCAGAGCATCTCAGATAGTGAGTACCGAGTGGTCTTTGGATCATCTAGTAGCCAACAAAGTCCTGACTTTGTGGGGTTCTCCGACTGTGAATCTGTTCGCAACAGCTCTGAACTTCAAGCTTCCGCTGGCTGTACTGCTCCCCAGTCCCGGATCCCAAGCCTCTCTGGCAAGATGCCTTCCAACAATGGTGGGACAACATCGATGTTTACGCCTTTCCCCTGTTCTGTCTGACGAGGACGGTGCTCAACAAGACTAGAACATCGGTCAATCTTTCGATGACCCTCATAGCTCCGCTATGGCATCACACGGAATGGTTTCCGGACCTTCTGCAGCTCCTAACAGAGCTACCGAGAGAGCTCCCTCCACGACACAATCTACTCAGACAACCACATGCCAACATCTTCCACAAAGCCGTAGCTTCGCTACGACTTCACGCCTGGAGACTATCCAGCATCTCCTCGCTGAGAGAGGATTTTTGCAACAAGTTGCGGTCAGGATGTCTGGACATCTGCGAAAGTCATCCGCAGCTGTCTACCAGGCAAAGTGGAAAGTCTTCTGTGGTTGGTGTTGTGGAAGGGGTATCTCTCCACTCGATGCCAATATTCCAACAATAGCGAAGTTCCTCGTGTATTTGCGGGAAGAAATGCGCCTTTGAGTCTCGGCAGTGAAAGGCTATCGCTCAGCCTTAAGTCTAGCCTTCAGGCTAAAAGGAATGGACATTTCTTCTTCGCTGGAACTTTCCCTACTCACACGAAGTTATGAACTTACCTGCCCTCAGTCGGAAGTGAGACCTCCTCCATGGAACATGGTTCGAGTTCTCAGGTCTCTTGAGAGACCTCCCTATGAACCATTACGCCAGGCTTCAGATCGCCACCTAACTTGGAAGACGGTGTTCCTACTAGCTTTGGCTTCGGCCAAGCGTGTTAGCGAACTTCATGGTCTCTCGTATGACATCGCCCATTTAAGGGGATGGGGGGAGGTAACGTTCAGATTCGTCCATGAGTTTATTGCTAAGACTCAGAATCCGGGAGGAGCGGACCCTCGGTTCGACTCCTTCCAGATTTCTTGTCTCCGTTCTGTATCAGATGACCCAGACCATCTCCTACTATGCCCAGTAAGGAGTTTGAGGCTATATCTTAAAAGAACAGCTGCAGTCCGTCCTCATGTGCCAGCTTTATTCGTTAGCACAGGGAGGAATAAGAGGAGGGTCACTAAGAACACCATCTCGGCATGGATTCGTAGGGTGATTCATCTGTCCCTAAATCCAGACCCTCCTCCGTCGCGTCGCCCTTGAGCACATGATGTCAGGGGTGTAGCTTCGTCTCTGGCCCTCAAAAAGAATTTTTCAGTGAACGCAGGTCCTTCAAGCTGGGGTATGGAAGCATCGGACAACCTTCACAGCCCACTACCTGCAAGACATGACCTACAGGAGCCTTGATGGGTTCTCTATCGGCCCTGTGGTGGCTGCACAACAGCTGGTTTAAAACCTCAAGCTCCTTATTGGACAAAGAGCAGAAGGTTGAGGGCATTGTTACCCGGTTTTAGTCTGCGTGAGTGAAAAGGTTTGACTGGCCCTTATTCTTTTCTTCATCATCCCCTCTCTTGGGGAAACCAGCATTCTGGGTTCTCTGTATAGTTGACCTCAAACCACTGCAGGTAAACCATGTTTCCTTGTGTTCCTAGTATTAGTTAATACTGTCACGTCCCCATACCCTGACGAGGTGGTATTGGGAGAGTCGTAGTCTAAGTTTCCCTCTAAAGAACTTCAGGTCAGCTTCCTAGGACGAGTCACACATCATTATACCTTCACACACAGCTTGCGTAGGCCGCAGTCCTTTCGTAGCAAGGTTTTAGCAAGGTGCAGGGACTCCTTATTTCTTGGGTGCTGACACACTCAAATAACGAGCCCCCGGGCAAAGCCAAAAAGTCAGTACTGGCTGGGACGTCCACCCTTCCTAATGGGTGAGTCACCCCTATTAAATAGCGTGGTTTGTATGTCATTTACAGAACAAATGACAAATTTGTAGATAATGTGTATTTTTCCTAACTATACAAACCTTAGCTATTTAATCAAACTTACCCGCATGCTCTATCCCCCTTGAAGTCCTACCTCCAAGCAAAGTGAGCTCAAGCACAGGTGTGTGTAAGGGGGGGGGGGGGAGTGTAGGAAGCTACCTTCCCCTACCCCCCTCTAACTAGCGGTGTGGGTAGTAAACCCTCATTAAGTTTTAATGGCTCGTCATTTCAGCTACACCGAAAGTAATACCCCTATTAAATAGCTAAGGTTTGTATAGTTAGGAAAAATACAAATTATCTACGAATTTGTCATTTTTAACTTCCCTTGGAATAAGGGGTAATCTATCTAAGGAAGGAAGGGCCACCTTAAGAATTTAAGCCTGATTGTGAGTGGCCAGCTAATGTTCTGCCCTCGAGTCAGAGTTCGCTGTTTGCCCTACACTGTATCAGGTCGATGAGGGACTTGGTATTGTAAGGATCTAGCTCTCCTTCCCACAAGAGATGCTGTAGCCCCTCTAATTATGATAAGCAAAAGCTTACTCGCAAGTCTTTAGAACAACGTGTACCCTCAACTTATGACACACAACACACATGCATACATCTTGAGCGTGTGAAATGTCTGGAGACTCGGACTCGTCGTTTATCAATGAATGCACCCCCCCAACAATGTTGAAAGAACTTGCCTCACTTAATCTATAACCAGGGGGCTAAAAGGAGTTATGGGTGCAGGTCTTGCTGCGAAAGGTTGGTGGTGGTGGGGTTTTTTTATTTATTTTTTTTTTCTCCATCTAGGTACCCTCCTGAGCAATTTCTAGGTGAATAACCTCTTGAAAATTCTACATGATACTTTTTATCCACATGAAATTGGTATAAACTCCAGTGGATTACTGTCTGTCATATGGGCTTGGTATTCATTAGTAAAACTAGGTGATGCTAAAACATCAATGAATCTTTATATATTTCATAATATGAGAAATCAGGTTTGACCTATAGTTTTGTTGTCTGAAGCACCAGAAATTCATGTAAGAACTAGTATTTTCTTTAAAATGCTTGCTGCTACCATGATGGTTGACCCATCTTTGTCGATAAATTGTAAACTTTACCAAATAGTAAAATAAGGGTACTTGTAAAGCTTGTAGAGCATTTTTAAAGCAATTTAATGTCAACAAGCTGAATATACTAGTGTAATTAATACCATAGTTTTTGCCACAAGACTGTAACACTAAAAAATTTGCTGCTGGTGCAGTAGAAAGTTACAGTGGTATCAACATGAGCTTAGCTGATTTTGTCATTTTAGTAGGCAGTATGTACACCTCAGTTTGATAATGTTCATTAATGACTTTTTTACTACTATATAGATTAGAATTGCAATATCACTTATATCATCTGTAGATATGGAACTCTGGAGCACTCAGGCAAAGTAACAAATGACATTTTATCTGTAGTAGGAACACTTGCCAGCACATTTTTCCTTACAGCTGTGCTTAATAGTGTGTTCCATTAATTTCAGGAAAGCCTTACTCTTCATTTCACAGGTATAAGTTTCAAATCGCACACATTGCCTACACACACCGAATAGCATGGCTTGTTCTGTACACATTCTCCTCTATCCTCATGCACCTGACAACACTAAGAAAACTGGAAAAATCATGACTCAATGAGTTAACTACTGGACTGTAATTGTTCAGTAGCTACTTTCCACCTATTATGGGTAGAAGACACTTTTTAGCTATGATAAGTAGCTCTTCTAGGAGAAGGACACTCCAAATTCAAAACATTGGGTAGTGTCATAGCCTCTGTACTACGGTCTTCCGCTGTCTTGATATAGAGTTCTCTTGTTTGAGGGTAGACTCAGGCATACTATTTTATCTGTTTCCTATTTCTTTTCCTCATAATGATGATAACAATAATAGACCAACCATAACAGTCATATTGAAAGGTAGGAATTACTCGAATATCAGCATATTTCATTATAAGTGTATAGAGATTTGAATGTTTTACATGCTTAGGAATGAATTAGCAGTAGGTGGGAGAGACAGAAGAACACCTGTTTTATGTAAAGAATTTTTTTCCCCAAAACTCTACAAGACTGGCATAATTCTGTCTGGTATTGTAACCATATAAGGTAAGATTTGTTGCATCTCATTAAATCCTTATGGCATTTCCACATTTTCTCCTTTTCAAGACCATAAATGAAACTGATATCATCTTTACCTATCAAGAGCATGAAACAAGGAAGCTGGAAGTCTGCTGAGCTAAGTTTTTGGGCAACCTCTTGATTTGGTAAATATTAATTCTCTGCAAGGTGAATTCTTAGTTTTTTTTATTGCAGTGATTTTACAAGCATAGTAAATACACATTGCTGTAACATCTGTGTCATTGCTGTGTATCGCCATTCATTCTTCTTGCAGTTCTTCAAAATGGTATAAAAAGTGCATTATGGGTCTTGTGTCTGCTGCTTCTTGATTACTTTTAAGTTCTACTACATTATGGGTTACATTCTGATTAACCAGAAGAATAGTTGTCTTGTCTGAGAAACCTCGAGAGAGGAAAACTGTAATGCTTTTGAGTTCTCATAGACTGACCATGCCTTGTATAGAAACCCAACCAGCTGAGCTTTATTTTGAGAGTGGTTTGCAAACTCTTTGAATGGAAGTGTTGGAACAATTGCACCAAGTTCAAAGATCTTCTGGTATGTTCTCGATGTTCTGAGTTGCTGTGTAATGATCATATATGAAGTGGACACTTTCCATGGCTACTTGAGTATCCCAGCAAAGATTACAGTAATATGGAGCTCGACATCATCAAAGATCTCAATAGGCAAAATGAACCACCTTCTGATCATATGCATTTATTTTTTCTAACATAGATCTCTTTCTATCATTTTCTTCATTTTCTATCATTCACTTCTTTCCAGCATCCACCATTGCTTTCTGTCAGCCACTTCTTTTTTCTACTGCATCAACAACAACTCCTGTATGCTCTTTTGCAACTGGTAGAAGCTGTCTCATTTTAGTCTGTATCTCTTCCATAGGAACTTTCACAAGTTTTGACATGACATAATAAATCATGTGGATCAAATACGGGTGGAGGATTTTTTGAACGCTCATGCATGCCAATCATTTCATGAATATCCACCTCTTTGTCAGATGCAATGATCTGTTAGTGTGTGCAAAGCAGTGACCTTAGGAGGTATGAATTGTTGTACCTTCGTTGTCAAATGTTTGGGAGACTGTGATCTAAAAGTTTTCACTGGCATCTTTTGACCTCCTGATTCTAAGTACTTTGGCATTGCAGGTGATGCTTCCTCCCCAGAAGATATTTTGACTAGCATGGTGGAGTTTGTTGAAAATGGGTTTATGAATCTGCTGGACATTACCTCTAAGACACAGCCAACAAGGTTCTTATCTTTGTTTTTGATGATCTAGCTTCACGGTAAAAAGTAACCTTACCGGGATTCACCTAAAGCATTTCTCTGAAACACCTTGACATGGCTGATGAGATGGGTTTAATATGAAGCCCTTTTGTTTGTGCCCTCTCGTTCAGTGTGATTCCTTTCAATTCTTGTTTAATCTTCAGATCTACATTGTACTTTGTTCAAGGACCAGGCCAGGTGATATACCATTATGTCTACCATATACTCTTCTGACAGAAAATTCACCATGCTCAGCGTACCTTTTATATATAGTCGTGTGATCTCCAGATATTATTTGAGATACAAGGCAACCATATTCCATATTTGTGGTGTCCTCCAGCAACAGTATATGATAACTTCTGCAAGTTAGTAATCCCACTGACCTTCTCTTTGAGAGAATACAAATAAGAAAAGTATCTTTACCATGTCAAGGAATGTGTTCCAGTAGGTAAAAGTGGGTTTGTCTTTGCTATCATCACAAAATTCTCTGAGCAAATCATGGATGTGCATGAGGCTACCAATAGCACTTTTTAACTCTTCTTTGAAATTTACAGCTACCAGCTCACCGTATTAATCATTTCTCGTAGATGACACTCCTTGAATGTTCCCCACTGCCGAGTATATATGTCTTCATACAACAGTCTGAGGTCATAAAGTTTCTGGTAGTAGTAACTTTTTTCCCCTAAATACTTTGTGGTCTTCTTGCAAGCAATCCCAGTATGTACAAGATCATCTTCATTTCCACTGTCTCTCATTATTTTTGTTATTCCTATTATGTGATTGTGACAAAGATTAAGCGACCAAGTTGTAAAACAAGACTAGAAGACAGACAAGGGTTCTGTTCATTAAGAGCAAATTCTACCTCAAATACAACCAGGTCACAAGTAATAATGAAATCAGACCCAACATGTTCAGCTAGATGCAGGCATTGTATCAGTGCAGTTTTTTTCTACAGCTGGGTCAGAACGAGGTATCCAATTGTGTTAGTTTTTTCTTATGCCCTATAGCATTATATTGTGCATATAGTTTACTTCTAAATCTAGTAACTTTGTTGGGACCTTCCTGCATATTGTCCACAGCAACAAAAACTTTCCTATTTTACTAGTACTTTCAGACTGAAAGAGATGCTACAGAAAATATATCTGCCAATGAAATTTGAGGCTATTTGTAATATCTGAAGTAAAAGAAAGTGCAGAAATACACATAAAAATGCATAAATAAGACGATACAGAATAAATATATAAATGTATATATAAAAGGAACATATGGTAGTAACTGTACATATTCTACATACTGTTTTTCCTTCATCATGCTAACCTTTCACATCCAGAACAGTAACGGTAACCAAACATGCTACTGTATATCAATCGCTTTCTACTGTGTCTGGAGTAGATGATTTCCAGAGTATCACCATTATAAACTACTCCAGCATATTCAACTTTGTGTCATTAAAATGCTGTACAATCTTTGTATGTACCCTTATTTTGATATTTGTAAAAGTTTACAAGTTGTCGAAAAGGATATTACAGTATTATTATTATTATTATTATTACTAGCCAAGCTATAACCCTAGTTGGAAAAGAAAGATGCTATAAGCCCAAGGGCTCCAATAGAGAAAAATAGCCCAGTGAGGAAAGGAAATAAGGAAATAAATAAATGGTGAGAACAAGTTAACAATAAATCAATCTAAAAACAGTAATAACGTCAAAACAGATATGTCCTATATAAACTATTAACAACGTCAAAAACATATGTCAAATATAAACTATAAAAAACTCATGTTAGCCTGGTCAACATAAAAACATTTGCTCCAGCTTTGAACTTTTGAAGTTCTACTGATTCAACTACCCGATTAGGAAGATCATTCCACAACTTGGTAACAGCTGGAATAAAACTTTTAGAATACTGTGTAGTATTGAGCCTCATGATGGAGAAGGCCTGACTATTAGAATTAACTGCCTGCCTAGTATTACGAACAGGAAAGAATTGTCCAGGGAGATCTGAATGTAAAGGATGGTCAGAGTTATGAAAAATCTTATGCACCATGCATAATGAACTAATTGAACGACGGTGCCAAAGATTAATATCTAGATCAAGAATAAGAAATTTAATAGACCATCATGGTTGCAGCAAGCATTCCTAAGACAAAATGAGATCTTAATGAATTTCTGGTGCTTCAGGCAACAAAACTAAAGGTAAAACCGGATTCTAATGTTATGAAACATATTGGATTGATGTTTTAGCCTTACCTAGTTTTGAAGATATGAGTATTAATAAACGCATACGACGGACAGTAATCCCGTAAGAGGTCATATCACACTTGTGTGGATAAAAAGTACCATGGAGAATTTCTCAGAGATTGTCAACCCTAAAATTACTCAGGAGGGTCCCTAGATATTAAAAACACCACCAACCTTTTTACCAAAATGTAGACTGAAGGCGAGTCTAGTGCATTAATCATGTTGATTATTTTAAAACTAAATTACCTATCTCTTTCCTTCATTGGCAATCAATATCCACCAGTGTGTGGTAGTCGGCAGTTGAAACATCTAGGGAGGTTAATAGAAATAAAGGAAATTTTATTAAAAAAAATCTGTTATCTCTATACTCACTCAATGTTCATATACATGCCCATCCTCTTCCCCCATGACTAGTGGTGTCAAGAGGGTAGGGATTAATTTCTACTTCAAGACTGAAAGAAAAAAAGACAGTATGGCATACCCAAGCCATGGTTGTTGCCATTAGCTGCTATTATTATTATTATTACTATCCAAGCTACAACCCTAGTTGGAAAAGCAAGATGCTATAAGCCCAGGGGCTCCAACAGGGAAAAATAGCCCAGTGAGGAAAGGAAATACGGAAATAAATAAATGAAGAGAACAAATTAACAATAAATCATTCTAAAATAAGTAACAACGTCAAAACAGACATGTCATATATAAACTATTAACATCAAAAACAAATATGTCATAAATAAACTATAAAAAGACTCATGTCCGCCTGGTCAACAAAAAAGCATTTGCTCTAACTTTGAACTTTTGAAGTTCTACTGATTCAACCACCTGATTAGGAAGATTGTCGTATTACTATACTAGAGGCCTAAGCCTATTTGAAGGAAAGAAAACGAGGGAAATTATATTTATGTTTTTGGGGTTAAACATCAATATAAACTGAGCTTCAAGAGATAAGCCATACAAACATCAGGAGAATTCAGAAATAACAAATCCTATCATTAAGATTTTTCTCCTTTTTCAAATTACTGGCATAGCTAGGCCATCTTAGATGCTTTTGCATGCAATTTTCAGTAATGGGGTTGTTTTCAATTAGCGTTTGATGACTTCATTAATTCCATTTTTATTCTATCTCTGTACAATACAGTATACAAGAACATGATATTATTCTTGTAACATTCTTCAAGTTCATAGCTATTCAAACAAATATTAAAAGATGAAAAGTAATATCCTGAATGCCACATGCCAGTGAAAATATTAAGAAGTTATTAAAGTAAAGAGACCTGAATCCCATCCTGTCTTAAAATATTGTGTTTTTTGGGTTAGGCTGCTGTGTGGTTCCAAAGACTATAATTGTTTAGGCTAGAATAAGATATCCAGTATGGCATTATGGTCTTGGGAACCACACAGCAGCCTAACAACCCAAAAAACAAAATTTTTCAAGACAGGATGGGATTCACCTCTCTTTACTTTACTTAAATAACTTCTTAAGAATGTTTTCACTGGCATGTGACATTCAGGATATTACTTTTCATCTGTTCATACTTGTTTGAATAGCTATGAACTTGAAGAATGTTACAAGAATAATATCATGTACTTGTATACTGTATTGTACAGAGATAGAGGTTCAGGCTCTATTGAATCCTTCACAGTACCTCCAATGCTGAATTTTTTGGCTTACTGATATGTCATCCACATAGAACCAATAGTAACATTGGAGATAATTCTCACGTATTACTCATCTTTTCACTAGTAGCCACTTGGTAAAAAAGTATTATTTTGTGCTCTTAACTTACTTGCGAGGATTCTTCCTCAATTTCTAATTACAGTTGATCAAGTTGGGAATTTATTATTACAAGATTTTTAGTGCTACAGTTGGTATTAGTTTCAATGTATACACTGCTACTCGAATGCTTGTGTTGATAATGTAAACATGGGCATTTTGTTACATAGTAGAAGTTTTAATTGTTACATACAAATTAGCTAGCCTAGCCTAACCTGTGGGCTATTTGGTAATGTTTATGAATTAGTGTAACTTAGAATTGTGTGGCAATTTTACAGGTACACAGATGAAGGAGATAGTTTTATTACTAATATAGATGAAGGAGTTAGTTTCGTTATTAATTCAGCTATTGTTTGATTAACATGTTCGTTATTTTGCTATGTGCATGCATTATTATACAGAAATAACCCCGCCCTACATTATTATTGGTTACAAGAGACCCGATATAAGGCAATTTTCAATGTAGGTTTGACTTATGGCTTATAAAGTGGCTGACTGACTGTATGATCCTAATACTGTACACATATTGAACATGAGAAAGTACTTACAACCTGATATCATTATATGAAAACCAGATAACTTCATTAATAATCTTCCATGTGAAGTACAGTGCTCTACAGTACAGCACATTTTATTTTGGTGGCTTATGCTAGGTAGCATGCTTGGAATTATATTTTTGAATTCAAGGTTTTTGTATAGGAATACATGATACTGTACATGATATATATGTATGCATATGTTTTGTGTTTAGAGTTTCCTTATAACACACATCAGTTTTGATATATTTTGGTATACTCCATATGAGTGAATAGGAAATAAGTAGCAAAGTAATAAACTACATATATTAATTAGTTTTTATTCTCTAGTATGATATTACTTATGCTCTTAGTGAATTTACTATCTTGGTAATGTGTGAAGGGGTCTCCTCCCTCCAATGTATAGGTTATTTCATATTAGGAGAGATGTTCCGCTCTGACTGGAGTCTTCCCCCCCCCCCCCAACCCATGTCCAGTCTTTAGAGGTGGGTATCCGGGTGGGTGGAAAGTCCTTCGATTTGGTAGCTGTGTGTAACATGTAGTTTTCTTATACTCTACCTATTGGTTTTCTTAAGCTGGTGGATTTTGATTACTCTTAAATAGATAGGGAAAAAATTTATCTGGTGGTCCGTTTCCCTACCCCACGACTAGTCGATTACCCACATGGTAATTGGTTGAAATGGTTAGCCTTCAGGAGATAGATTAGTTGGCCTACTCCTACTATAGGCCAAAGGTTATATTTCTGAAAGGATTTCTATCCTCTCTAAAGAATGTGATCTCTTTTTAACGGTTTATCCTAAGAAAATAGGAAACTTAAGCCATCAACAATTTTGTTATACACCTGCATTAATAGAACCTTTAAAGTGGGTTTTTAACTTTGATTTAGATTTAGACATTCCACAAGATTAAACAGTCCTTTGCTTTGCAATAACCAAGTCTTTCAGTGTCCTGGTTTCTTGGTAGAGTGCTTGAAATTTGGTTGAATTATTTAGCTTCTTACTCCAAAAGAAAGCTGTATTTTTAAAATCCTTAACCTTGGAAGCAATTGTCTGTGAACTTGCTGCATTCCATAGTGAGCATGTGTTTCTCACTCTTATGACTGGCCGTCTTGTGAAAAGCCCTACAGAGGCAGGACCCTCTTTTTTCTTTTTATGTCTGCTTTCATCATCATCTCCTCCTACGCCTATTGACACAAAGGGCCTCTGCTTTACAGTCTAGTTATGGTAATATCTGTGTAGTGCCAGCCTAGCCTGTAATTATATCTGCAGAGATCTACGTCTTCAGGAGGTAGTCCATTGAAAATACCCAGGCTAACAGGTTTATTTCTACAGAGGATATCTATGTTCTCGTGACCTCCCTCGTCTAAAAATTGATCCTCTTTCCATCCCAAAACCAACGATGTGAAAACAATGGGGTACATGTTAGTATTTTTTGCCAATATACAATTTGAGGACATCCAGACTTTTATGGGTTGGTATGGGCATGGGACTTTATAAGAAACTACCTGAAACAAACTCAAGCGGTATAACATGAGTGCGTGGTGCTCAGCTTATTCCTGGCAACTATGGGTGAAAATCAAGTTGAAGAGAGTGAACCCTTAGACAAGACACCATAATAGGCATTTAGCATCTTCTCCAGGGATTTCCTTTCATGAGGTGATTGGGTTAACTTTTTAGCAAAGTAATTCGGCGTTGGAGGTGTTGAGACAAGTTCAATAGAGCTTGAACCCCGTGAGCTTCACTTCACGCTGGATTACCTGATACTTTGATCTGTATAGATCCTTTTGTGATTTCACATTTATCCTTTATGTCAGAATTCCAGCAGAAAGATGACTTTTCGCTTTCGAAGATGTCTCGGTTGAAAGTGTGGAAAGTCTAACTTTGTTCTCACCTGAGAATACCACACGCAAGTTGAGACTGCCGTTTTCCCCTGAACCGAGGCAGCAATGTTGAAAGGTTTGCCTCGTATGTATATAATGAAATTGTATGATTTCTAGGGTTTGTTGCATTGTTCTCGTAAGAATTCTCCAGGTTCGCCCTTTTTTTACATTCTTTTCTGATGTTGTTCAGATATCCTAATGAGTGTCTATGACAAAGACTTTACAGTTTTTGACTGATCCAAACATGTTTTGGAAGGCTGAAATCATTACTTTATTTACTTTAAGGGCTGCTTATCTGGTCCTCTACAGCATGGGAAATGTACTCTCTACAGAACATTACTGTACTGTATTTAGTAATGTGTCAACACCTGTGTCGACTGCATGCATCATAATACCTCAACATACTCTAGCAGCCATGTCTACATGATCTGCTTTCCTTGTGCGTGTTGATGTCATAAAATGCGCCACCACTCCTGTACTTGCTTAATTCACAGATTGCACTGATCATACTGGCTATAACGCCTTTCAACATATCAAATAAAACCGAGACTGATCACCTGGCTATGGCCTCTGCACTTCATGTGCATTATTCAATCCCTGTTTCATTGATGCAATGAATTTTGTTGGGTTGTGACGCCCTTCTAATGGGAGAAATAATGTACTGTACTAGTGAGACGTTTGTTGATCGAATGCTCTATTTATAGTACTGAAAGAAGTGCACATGTTTGAGGCTCAAGGTGAAGATGGAAGGTTCATCACTGCCAAGATTCTCGAACATGATGTGTCGTACAATAATTGTGGTATTTTTAAATTCATTTCAGAAGCAGGTCTTGTAAAAGCTATCTAACTGTTATGACGATGTTTTTGCTTGTATTGTTTTAAACTGAATTAATATTTATTTATTCATAACAATTAATATCGGTGTCAATGACCTTGGATGTCAGGATGCCAGATAACTCATAATCAATCAATTAATCGTAGCTTACTCATATAGCAAAACCAGCAGAGTGGGATTGTTCTCCTTCCTTGTCGTCCATCTTAGACAGTAAAAGCATAAGCTCGTTTGTACGTCGCATAATGTCCTCTTATGTTCCTATTTTTCTGGACCTCAAATCGGCTTGGGTAACGGAGAATGACGGGCAATGATATTTTACATGATATTTATTGATAATTTTGTGAATATGTTATTGCCCTATAGGATGAGTGATCACAAGTCAGTGTCATTGGTAACTATTTATTTGGATTTGCACAGATCTCCTTTGCCTCCCACTATCTTGCTGAGGGGTGAGTCCTTTATGGCAGAGTTCTTGTTGGATGACTTTGCTTTTAGAGGCATCGCCCATGAAGACATTGGAAGTCTCTCCTCGTTCCTACCCACAAACAACATTCTCATGAGTCGAGGCTGCCTTTTCCCCATGTACTGAGGCAGCCCTGTTGGAAGATCCATTGTACTAGTTCTCGTGAGGTTGGCTTGCCTCGCATGGCCAGGGGTCCTCTGCATTTCTCTCTTCCTAAGAATCCTCAGTGCTCGTTCCAGAATCCCCCGACCACTTATGTTGATATTTGGATCATTTCGGTAATGTCCACAACTCCAGCTTCGGTTAAACTGAAGTTGCCCAAGAATCATTATTACCTCTTCTTCAAAGAAAGATTTTGAGCGCTAATGTAATGATCGCTGCTTCCCATATGTTAATTACACGTGAACTAACAGCATGTACCACAGCTTCGCTGTGTATTTAGGCTAACATGTCTGTATGCACTACTTTGTGTGCTGAGGTCACTGAATTCGCCACCATTCTAGTGCATGAGTATATCCCTACACGCAATGGCTATGAAGCCTTTTCATATCACATATATTCATGCTCTGACCATGCTATCACTGCACAACCATGTAAACGAATGGAACCTCCCTGCAAAGATACATTCCTTCATCAACTCAGAATGATTATCTGGTACCTGTTACGTCTAGACCTCAACCGAGTTGCTTGTTGCCTTCTGCAGACTCCCAACAACCTATGAAGCAGGGTCACCTGTCCACTTTTTGTCTTGAGGACATCCTTCCGGACAAAGGGCTTGCAGCTGTAGAAGTTCCCACTAGGGAGAACAAGTCCCCTAGCTTACCAGCATTTGGGGAATGCCTAGAAAACCATTTAAGCAGATTGTAGTTCTTCAGGGCCGATCACTGGACAGTATAAGTTCTCCGTTCTAGGCATCAAGTTCCGTTCATGGACTATCCTCCCTCATTACTATACTTCGGACCTTTACAGTCCGACCATACTATTTGAAAAACTGTTAATATATCTGTTTTTGGAGAATATGTCCAAGGCTTTTTCAACAACCTCTTTTTAGTGGAGAATCAGACAAGGAACAGGAGACTTTTCATAGAACTCTCCTTTTTGAACAGGTCTGTTTTGCAACAAGGTTCTCAGTGGAAGTCCCAACCACAGTTCTCCCTCTTTACGAGAGAATGCCTTGATGAAGTCATCGGGCTTCAGCACGGCATATCATTCCCGTGCTGAAGGCTTGTGACAGGCAAGAGTGCTCTCGAACTGGGGAATTTCTTTTCCTCAGTTTGACTCTAAATTTCTCTCATTCTTTTTCTATTACTTCTTATTGCTTATTCCTCCTTCATAATTATCAGCTGTCTCCCACCTTGCTGTCAACACTTTCTTACCTATTTCACTGTCCAGGTTTTTTTAGAGGGGACATTGTATCCAGGATCGGTTTTTATTTAAAAATCAATTGTGGGAGCTGTAGTGGTCTTGCCAACTGCCTGAAAATGTTTGGACACCTAAGAGTGTCAGTATTCCCATACTGGCACGCGGAACTATCTCGTAGGAAAATTTGGCCTTCGGATTCCAGGGGTTGGCGGTTTCATAGAGATAGGACTCTCGGCATTCTGTCCGGTTTGCCTGCCACTATGGGTAGAGTGGGGATGATAGTATTCTTGAAATGTTCTCAGTCCCATCAAACGGGTTTGGCATACACTTGGGCCACTCTAATCATAGTGGTACTATCCCTTTGGGGTAGGGTAGGGAGTGGACATTTGGTAAGCAGCTTTCGCAGGTGTCATTGGTGGAGAAATTAATTCCAGGAAAGGCTAACGGTGTCTTTGGAATTTCAGACAGTCTTAATATTTTCTCTCCCTTAAACTTTATTTTTTTCCATTGTTTTTTTTTTCATTGTTATTATAACCCCTTCCCTCCCCCCAAGAAAATAATTAATGAGTAAACTTAATATTCCCCGTACCCCTTGATCAAATGGCGAACCCCAGACACCGTTGACGACTTCTGCTTGTTTAAATAAGGAAAGCTCTGTTGACAACTTTTGCAATAAAAAGGATTCCTCCAACAATACTTCTCTGACCAGTGTTGTTAAAGACAGTTTATTGGCACTGGTGGAAAATGATTCTTGTAATAACAGTAATACTTTACTCTCTGGTTCTGGCTCATTACCAGATCCAACAAAAATCTGAAAATTCTCCACTTAAAAAACATACCAATTGGTTGTAGCTATGACAATTCATGAAGCCTTCTGTAGATTTGGGGCAATCAAAGAAATTTTAATGGAGCTTAATGGTAGTAAAGGTTTTTGGGAAGCTTGGGTATCATTTTCAAGTTTTGAGATTGCTTTAGAAGTAAATAAAAATTTAGAGAGCATAAAAATTAACAATTGTCTGATTTCTGGGGCTCTATGTGATAAAGCACCAAGACACCTAGAGGTATATAAACCAGAAGGATGGATGGAAAAAGAAATAGAGCATAGACTTCCAGAAGTAAGAACCCCCAAGCCCCCAACATGGATAATTGCATCTGGGAAGATAGATAATTATAACCATTATAAGATTAGTAAATTTAAAAAAAAAAAGTTGGTTTAATTAAAAGTAAGGATATTAGAAGATATGGTAAGCAATCTGTTTTGATTAATGCAAAATCAGATACTCAAAGCTCACATGCTCTGTGGCATGAAGATTACAGAAATTGATCCTATTAAGGATATTAAACCACATATGAGCTTCAGCTATGGTAAAGGAAAAGTTTTTGATAAAGATCTATATGAATTTTCAGAACCAGAAATTCTGGACATGTGCCCTGCTAATGTTTGGAAAGTAAGTAAGATCCCTCAAACAAGCATGGTAGTTTTAACATTTGAAACCCCTGTTATACCAGATCATATAATTATTGAGAATGAAAGAGTACGTGTTCGAGAATATAAACCTAGGCCTTTACAATGCTTTAATTGTTTCAAGTACGGTCACCCTTCCCGGTACTGCAATAATACGAAGATCTGTATTAACTGTTCTTCATTAGAACATGGCCAATGCAACAGAGATACAACCTGTGCAAACTGTAAAGATCATCATGAATCAAATGATAAAAGATGTAGAGAATACAAGAAAGAAGAAGCTGCAATTTTGAAAGCAGATGCTGAACATATCAGTGTAGGTTATGCAAAGCATTCACTCAGTCGGCAACTTAATTTTGCTCGTGCGGTTAAGATGCCACCAAAAGATTATAATCCACTACCCCTTACTACCACAGGGGGACCAGTGGTAGCACCTGGCCCGTCAGGTGCATCTCCCTTAGTGGTAGTAGCCCAGACATCTGGGTCAAGTGCTCCGCCTATAAAAGCCAGAGCACAAACCTCCAAAGAGGTCAATATGGTTTCCAACACACCAAAAGTAATGTCACCGATAGGAGCATCTCCCCTAGAGGTAGTAGCCCAGCCTTCTGGGTTAAGTGCTCGAACTGTTGAAGTTCTAGCACAATCCTCCAAGGAAGCCAATGTGGCTTCCACCACCTCAAATGTATTGTCTCAGGCAGAATCTCTACCTGTTTTGATGGAGATTGGAAAACAAGATCTTCCAAAGAGGAAAAGGTCCCCATCATCCTCACCTTCATCTAAATCAGGTAATTGCCCTACTGCTCATGATCCTAAGGTTGACTTGTATAAAGATACTAGAAAGAAAGAAAAGAAGAGTGGTGGCCTAGTAAAGCCTTCCATTTCCAAGCCTTACATGGCTTCATCTGAAAAGTCCCAAAAGACAAATGAGACAAAGAAAAATAATAACAAAAGATAATGTCTATCATCCAGTGGAATTGCAGAGGTCTAAGTACTAGCATTGAGCAAATAAAAACTTTAACCAGGGACTCAGACACGAAGGTACTGTAATTTGTCTACAGAAAACCAAGATCAGTGGCAAACCATTTAATCCTGGACTCAATTATCATTTTTTGTAGATCCCCTCCTTTGCAAGCTGCAAGAGCTCAAGGTGGTACAGGTTTTATTATTCTCAAATCTGTAAAATTTGAAACAATACTACTCAATACACCACTACAGGCATTTGCAGTTAGAACTCATATCGGGAAAAAAATTACTTTATGTTCGCTATATATTGAACCATCTTTAGAACTCTTCCTCTTAGATCATGCTGGTAATCCAAGAAGGCTTAGACTTTCTGACCTCCAAGACCTGATCAATCAGCCTCCTGCCCCTTTTATTTTAATGGGTGATTTTAATGCAAAGCATACTTTATGAGGTGGAAATGTGTGCGATAGATGGGGTAATCTTGTTGAAGAATTAATCGACAATAATGATGTAATACTAATGAATGATGGTTCTCCAACTAGGTATGATGTATTCCACAACTCTACATCAGCCGTTGATTTGTTAATCTGTTCCTCATCCATTCGATTGGACTACCTTTGGTCAGTAAATGAACACCTACATGGCAGTGACCCTTGGCCAATAATGTTAAATTATGTCCATAATCTTCCTTCTCAGTGTCCACCAAAATTGAAGATAAACAAGGCAGACTGGGCAGCTTATGAAAACTGTTCACACACCGATAAAGAGTATGATGAATTTACATCTCCAGTGCATGCCTATCAACATCTTGAAAATATTATTGATGATAATGCTAGCAAGTTTATACCAAAAACATGCGGTTTACCTCATCGCTCTGTAGTTCCTTGGTGGAGTAAAGAATGTGCCAACGCAAGAAAAGTGACCCGAACTTGCTTCAGAAGATACTTGAGAACAAACTATGTAGCAGATAGAATAGCGTACCTCAGAGCCTGTGCCAAACAAAAAAGAACTTTTAAAAAAGCAAAGAGAGCATCTTGGAAGAAATATATATCTAATATTAATACCAAAACTCCTTCAAAGGAAATATGGGACAAGATTAGAAAACTTCTACGCAAATTCGTCCCTAAGCCTCTACCTATATTAAGGGAAAATAATAAATATATATCTGACCCCAAAGATGTAGCAGGTTCTTGCTAAGCACTTTGCCCATGTATCAAGTGCTGACAACTTCCCCAGCATTTCATCAAATTAGAGCATCAACATCTGTTGTTCCTCCTGCTTCTTCAAATACCGAAGCTTTTAACCTGCCTTTTAGTATGGAGGAGATGCAAAATGTTATCTTTAGCTCTCCTTTAACTGCCCCAGGTGAGGATGGCATCTGGTATGAAATGATATCACATCTTCCAGTGGATACCAAGGAATTTTTATTAGAAACCTTTAACGGTCTATGGGCTTCCCATACATCTCCTGATTCCTGGCATACTTCAATTGTAATTCCAGGCCACAAGTCTGGTAAAGACCCAAAACTGCCATCTAGTTATAGGCCCAGATCCTTGACCAGTTGCGTATGCAAACTATTTGAGAGAATGATCAACAACAGACTTGTGTGGTATCTAGAATCAAAAAATCTTTTATCTAACAGACAGTTTGGTATTAGGAAGAACCGAAGTACTCTAGACCCTTTGCTGATGTTATCAAGGGAAATTTCAAATGCCTTTTCTAACCAAAACCAGGTGGTGGGTGTCTTTTTTTTTTTTACCTTGAAAAGGCATATGACACCACCTGGAGGGGTGGTATTTTAAAGCAATTGGCCTCGTGGGTTATAGGAGGACATATGTTCTCTTTTATTGAAGAATTTTTATCAAACCGCTCAATTAAAGTGAGAGTAGGGTCAGAACTATCTTCATCCTACATGCAAGAAGAAGGTGTCCCCCAAGGCAGCATATTGAGTGTGACCTTGTTTGCTGTTGCTATTAATAGTCTCATTAGTCACATACCTCCTGGCAAACAAGGATCACTATTTGTTGATGACTTTGCAATTTATTGTAGTGGATCATCTGCACTACAAGCATGCCAAAATCTTCAAATTGCAATAAATGCTGCTTCCGCATGGGCAAATTCTCGTGGATTCATGTTTTCTCCTCAGAAGACCAAAGCCATTCGCTTTACTCGTACTCGTAAAAGGAAAGAGATCCCCACCCTTTTCTTAAATGATTGTATTTTGCCATATGAGGATAATGTTAAGTTTCTTGGAGTAATTTTCGACAAGAAAATGACATTTGGTCCCCAATAAATGACCTATCTATCAGGGTTAAGTCGTCACTGAACATTCTGAAAGTGGTATCGCATTTTGATTGGGGTGCTGATAGAACAACTTTGCTTAGAATTTATACATCTTTGTGTCTGAGCAAGTTAGACTATGCATGCCAAATATATGGGTCAGCTACAAAGACTTTACTTGGAAAACTTGATATTGTTCACAATGCTGGGCTTCGCATCTGCACAGGTGCTTACAGAACATCTCCCATTGACAGTTTCTATGTTGATTCTGGCATACCTCCCCTTTCCATTCGCAGAGAGGAGTTGAGTTTGAGGTTTTTAGCTAGGTCCCTTGCTGTGAGAAACAATCCTAACTGTAAATATGTTAGGGCGCCTTTAGATCGGGCTCCTAACAGATCTAGAGTGCCTAAGCTGAAAAATGATGCCAGAGAAGTAGGCTTAACAGCACAGATAGCAGAGGTAGGATATCCCAAGTCTCCTCCTTGGTGTAATCCACCTGTTAAAGTATGTTTTACAGCAGGAGGGAAAAATACCTTACCTAGCAGGGTAATGAAAAGTGAGTTTTTAAATCATGTTGCTCAACATCATGGGAAACATGTTTTTACAGATGGCTCCAAATCGGCGGCAGGAGTTGGAAGTGCAGCTGTGGTGGGGGATATTGTTATTAGAAGGAAACTCCCATCCTCTTGTTCAATTTTTACTGCTGAGCTGTACGCAATAATTCTCGCAGTCCAACATATTTTTAAAAATGGCAACCAAAATAGTTTTTATACAATTTTTACAGATTCCCATAGTGCCAGGCCATCATCTAGTACAAGAGGTGCTGGACTGGTTAGTACTTCTGCAGTCTAGGAAGAGTATCAGATTTCACTTCTGTTGGGTCCCTGCCCATGTTGGGGTGGATGGAAATGAACAAGTAGATAAGGCACTAAAGGAAGCTTCAAGGCTAAGTAATCCATCCCCTTTGAGTATTCCTTATAAAGATCTTAAAAGTGAGATTCATCTTTACCGTAAAAATAAGTGGCAGGCTCAATGGTCTGAACTGACTACTAATACAAAATTGAAACAAATCCACCCATTGGTGGATAAATAGTCATCTTTTAATTCTAGAAGTAGGAGGGATACAATTATTTTAACTAGGCTGCGTATTGGCCATACGTATGCAACGCACAGTTATTTAATGAAGAGTGGGAAAGGGAGACAGGCCCCTCTTTGTAATACCTGTCAAGTGACAATGGATGTTAAACATATTTTAGTCGATTGTCCTGTTTTTAATCTTCAGAGGACACATTTACTCCAGGACAAACCTTTAAGAGATATACTGGGGGGAAAACTGTAATACCCTGAACTTGAGAAAATTTATACAAAGTATTGGGTTATATTACAAGTTATAATTGATTTTATTAATTTATTTGTTTATTTTACCCTTTTAATCCCTATTTATTTCACATCTAGATTTTATTGTATGAAAATGTTGGGATTTATATTAAAGGTTGAAATGATACCAAATGGTGAGTATACAGATATGATTGAATGGTTTTCGTTATATGGAGCTGAATGGCCTTTGATGCCCCAGTGCTTGGCTTAATGCCTAAATCCTATATTCAATTCAATTCAACCAACCACAGTTCTTCTTGCCATAAGAAAGAACAAATTCCTGTTGACAAAAGTCCTGGTAGACACTTTCAGGTTTCTGTCCATCCCAGATTTAGTTAACTACTAGATGTTCCTTATCAGGAACAAGGTCTACCTTTATCAAAGTGCTGTGCTTCAGGTTTTCACCAGATCTTTTGACATTGTTTCAACCTGGGCTCATGCTTTAAACATCAGGCTCCTACTAGCAGAATCATGAACCCCGCTCGTTTCCCTCTGTGAGGTTCCTCTTGATTTCTGCAGGAAGTTGAGGACCAAGCAAATCATAGAGGAGTTCAGCCTCATCCCTCAACAATGTATCAGATACCTAGATATGGAAATAGTCTTGGTCAAAACCAGAACGTTCTGATATTCTGACAGGATATTAACATTCATTCAAGTGGTAGAGACTGTCCTTGGAAGGGAATTGTTCCCAGCACATTCTTGGCAGAAGCTTCTGGGTCATCTTGTCTCTCTGGAGATGATGACACATCACTGGTGTTTGAGGCAGGAGTCCTTACGCCCTACTGATGGACACTCCTTTACAGGCTCCAATACCAGAGTTCCTTTCTTTTTTGGATGCTTCTCTCCAAGACAAAAAAGGAGAACGCTCACCCTTGGAGGGAGTAAGATCTTGGGCCAATGGTCAAAGTAGACTACATCTTCCATATCAAATACCTGGAGATGAAAGCAATATACTTGGCATTACTCTGTTTTTCTAAAGACCTTTACTGACCACTTTGTGGTGTTGAATAAACTAACTTCTCCATGGTAGTGACTTACATCTAAAAGCAAAGGGGACTGGGTATTCCTCCTGCTATGCCAACTAGCAGGAGCAATTTACTTTTGGATGCAAGCCTTGCGGTCGCTCTCTTGGCGAGTGTCTTTCCCGGGGAGAGAAACATATTTGCAGGCCATCTGAGCCAACTTGAGACGTCAGTAGGGATGGAGCCTTGTGAATTTGTTTTTTCCCAACTCATAACATATTCACCACTCATCTGAATGTCAAACTCTGCATTTGATTCTCCAGTTTCAGTCTCAGCAGCAGTAATGGAAGATGTCTTCCAACACCTTTGAGGTGGAATGAATTTTTTTACTTTGTTCCTCCATTTTGTCTGCTTTGTCAGACACTAAACAGAATCTGTCTTTAATGAAATGTCGAACTAATGCTAGTCCCCCCAAAATGGCCACTAGCAGGGTGGTATCCAAACCTGCTGGATCTCCTTGTGAAAGTCACAAGAGAACTTCCAGAATGCCTAAACCTGCCATGGCAAACACGTGTTCAAAAGTTTTGCGAGGTGGTCTGCTTCCCATCTTTTCGGATGGAGGTTATCCAGAATCTCTTCTGAAAGAGTGGCATTTCGAGAGAAACTGCAAAGTGATTTATTATATATCAGAAGTCAGACATTGCTCCATGCAAGGACTCTATTCCCCACATTTGTTAAATTTTAAATGTTTCTGACAATCGAGAAGTCCCTCTAAGTTAAAGCAGTAAAGGCGATCACTCACCCTTGAGCCAAGTCTTTAGGCTGAAGGGACTCCTCCTCTCCTCATAGACACACACTGTTCTCATCAGGAACTTCAAACAGATCTGCTATCCATGGGACTTAGGATCTTAGATCCCTCAAGATGGCATCCTACAAACTCTTACATAGGCCTTGAACAGAGTCCTAACCTTATACTGCAACCTGTCTTCCTTCTTGCCTTAGCCTCGGCCAAGGAGGTAAGTGGGGTCTTTTTCTCACTTCCAAGGGGTGGAGAGAATTATCCTTGTCTTTTGTTTCTGAGTTTATGGCTAAACCCTAAAATCTGGCTATCAATTACACCAGATTTAACTCATGATCCGTCTCTTAAAGATGTAAACGATGCTGTGGATAATCTGTTACTCTGTCCCGTAAACACAGTCTGGAAATACATGAAAAGAACAACCTCTCTCAGAAATATTTCTAATGTCTTTAAGCTTTGGTCAGGTCACTCCAAAAGAAGGTTTCCAAAACAGGAATTATTTTGCTTATGAATCTATTATGAGAGTTTATGCATCCTCAGGGGAACCCCTCCCATGGCACCCCCTTGAGAATGTGTTGTCTGTGGTCTTGCCGTAACCTTGAGGATTTTGCAAGATCTGATCAGAGGTCTTAATCCTTAGTGCAAATAAATCCTCAGGGGGAAGTGCTGCAAGGCCCAGTCTCCTTGAGTGTATGAAGCTCATGATCTTTGACGCAAAACTACTCTTATACCCTAAGTTCTTAGTGGGTGTCTACAAGAGGCAGAAGACCTAACAGGCAACTATTTAAAAGAATATACCAATAGATTTTATATCCTTCTCTCTAGGACATATTGTTGTGGTATAGCAACTATATACATCCTTTGTCCTTACAGGGACACTTGACCCTTTGTCGTGACATCAGTTTTTCTCTGCATTGTCAGGGTATGAGAGACTAAATGTCCTCACAGGAAACACTGAGATCTCCCCCCCCACCATATGTGTGGTATTTTGCCGCAACTTTAAGGTTTCGCAAGATCCAAAATTTGTAATATTTCACAACAGCTTTGGGATGGTTTGGTTGAAAACAAGATGTGAGAGGTAACAAATTTTATATCCCCCTGGAAATATAACATGATGCCCTGAAAGGGGGTTATTACTCCTTGTCATCTCCGCATTGGTCACACTCGGTCGACACATGAATATCTGCTTACTGGCCAGCACCAGCCATATTGCGGCAACTGTTTGGTACTCTTGACAGGGAGGCATTTGTTGACCGAATGCCCCACTTATAGTAGTGAAAGAAATAGATCTGTTTGAGGCTTGAGGTGAGGATGATAGGTTCATCCTTGCCAAGATTATTGGACATGATGTATCCTACCGTGCTAGTGGTATTTTTAGCTTTACTTCAGAAGCAGGGCTCCTGATAGCTATTTAACTTTAGTAATATCTATGCTTTTATGGTTTTAATTTAATATTCTTTTATTCTTTATTTATAATAAATATTGGCTTCAATGACTTTAGATGTCATGATGCCAGAAAATCTCAAATCAAATTAAAGAACCAAGAGCCTATTTCAGACTCAGGGTCTCATTACCCTTGCCGACTCTCCAGATCTCATTGAGTGCGCGGGCACCAGCTTAGCTGAATTAGCCCTACCCCCCTCGAGGGTCCGACATCTGGGTCAGAAGCATCAGGAAAGCTTATTAATCAACCTGTAATTGTGGACTTGGGAGTTATCTCGCTAACCATATCCTAATGCAGGCGAGAATGACCTGTTTGTATCCATTACATTTCATATGTTCACAGAATTCTCTTGGTGCACGTTCTTGGTAGTGTTTCATCTCCAGTTAGGTTAATGATTTAGAGAGAGCCGACACTTCAGCCCCCTGCCTCTAAATGGGCTGGCTGGCCAGCCAAATTCATATGCTTATTTTATCATCTGTTAACTCGTTAATGGTATAGAACTTAAGTGACTTTTTGAAGAAGACTCCCCATATAAATGACTTGGAAGTTTGTATCCATGTAGGAATAATATGGTTTCTATTTTCCTAGCTATACAAACGAGAGTCATTTATGCAAAGGTATTCTCACCCTCACAATTCTTGACCAGGATTGAGTGAAGCTTACCTTGCAGCACCTTGTTGCGCTGCCCAGCCTTGGAGTTGCCCAGTACTGTAATTTATTATAGTTGCCTGTTAGGAACCTATCTTCTTTCTTGTCATTGAAAATCAACTTAGGAGTAAACCCCTTATAAAGGACACTGGTTTGTATAGCTAGGAAAAATATAAATTGTATTAGTTTTCTTTTTTTTTTTTGCTTAGAGCCTTTTCTTTTCTGAGTTTGGCAAAGCTAGCAAATCTTTTAAATTTTACACTTTTGGAACTACTTCAAAGTACGGTATATCTACTATCAACTATGCATTACATGAAATTTAAGATGGAAGGAATAAAAAAATCAAAGATGACCACAATTTTTTCCACTGTATATTTCAGCATATGAAAACTATGAGGATGATATACAAAGGGAAGGCAATCCCCTACAGATGGGATAGTACAGGAAAAGGATTGTACTAATGTAATACAAAAGTTTTGCCATTAGGAAACTAAAGATACCCACTAATTTTTAGGACCTCCAGAAACAAAATCCTTTGAACTAAAATCTAAAATTGGTCAAACATTTATGAAATATAAAAATTGTCTTGTAAATTTACAAACAATAATATGAATTCTACAATGAAGTAGATGCATGTCCACCTGCACCCCTGCCTTTTTGTACATGAAAATAAACTGTATTGTGTAGCATTAAGAGAAATTTACAAAAAAAAGTCAAGTACAATATACTGTACAGGAATAATGTACAAAATAGGCTGATGTACTGGCTGACTTGAATCCCAAAATATTTAAAAACTAAAAGGTCAAAGCTTACTGCCTGTAAGTAGTATGAAAAATTGCAGGCTAATTCTATGAACTGCCCTGCAAAGCTTTGTTTAGCATCTGGCTGGCTTATAGGGTGGGATAAATCTGCTGTAAGAAGCCTGCTGGAACATTGTGCATAGGGTAACATGCTGCTGCTCTATAAAAGTTGGATTACTTACTTCAACCTTATTGGGCTACACTGCAGTTATTAAACAATGTCACTGAAATGTCCATTTCAAAATTCATTACAACCTATGCAGATAATTAAAAGTTATTTGCAGGAAAACCATAGCCGAGCTAACTGCAAATAATACTCAAACTGACAACACAATATATTTCTTGTACAAGACGACAATTTATGTGACCGTTTTATATTCTGTACATAAATGTAGAGTAGCCCAATCACATTTACCATATTGCACTCGGGGAAAACAAAAAAGCAAGGGACACTAGTGTGGTCTTCTGCCTGATCAGAGGACCATTAGTGGAATTGAAAGCATCAGACAGACACATAGGATCATATTAAAAATTACCAATTATACAGTACAAGGAAGAGAAAATATACAAATATCAACTCATAACTACACTTACATAAAGCATTAATCTTTGCTAAACAATAAATAAGGCGCCTATCTCTGAACTGTACAAAAAAATTGAGAATAGATTAAAAAAACAAGTATTTCTTTGAAGTGTGACTAGAAGACTTAGGTCTCTTTCATAGAGACCCCTTCTGCCGCTTTTACAACCAAAGTCAACATGTACTGAGACAGTTTCTTGATATTTAAAATGGTTTGTGCATTCACAGGATCCATTCCATGAGGTGTTGAAATTATAAAAAAATTCTAGTTTATAAATTTTATATTGAATGATTTATACATTTAGGATGTACATGTGACAAATGACGATGGATAGAACTGTACACACTTCTATTGCACAACCAGAATAGCTGCAGAAGGCGTCAAGGCAACAAAATCAAATAGAAACTTAATTCATTTGGCACGGATTTAACCAGCACAAAAAGCAAAATGAACAACTGTACAAAGCTGGTATTTAACTTTTTAAAATTCATCTCCATTTTAGTTTTTCATCACAAAATCAAAAGTGCTTATATAATATCAACAGACAACTTACTGCTTAAGTGAACCGCTTGAGAAATAAATATTGATAAGTATGCAGATGCAATTGATCCCTATATCCCAACTTAAATAGTTACATAGTAACTATCATAACAAAGCTTTACCCTATACTTTTCCAATTATCTAGTATACAATATATAAACACCCTGAATCACTTTCTTCAATTACATACTGTATATTCTCTCAAAGTATTTCTACCCCATATTATATACCACAGTCTATACTCAAACAAACATATGGTTCATTTACTGCATCACTAGTTGAATTATTTGATGCTCAAATGATGGTACTGACAAATAAAATGATCAACTTATTACTGATTCATCAATACTTATTTTAACAGTAAACATCATCTATCACAAAAATCTGAACCAATGTCAGCCAGCACCCAAAACGGAACTTGAAGAAAATATTTTATATACTGTTTTTATGTATAAATAAATTTGAAACCTAAAGTAATCCCCCTTTACGCCCAAAAGATGTCCAGCAAACTGTGCCAACATTTTGTTCCATCCCAGAACTTCTTGGAGGTACAGTTCCAAGAGATGTTGGTCTTGAACGTCCACCAACAGTTCCAAGATCTGCTCGTTGGCCTGGTTTGAGCTGGCTGAGACGGTTGTCAAGATGGCCCGACCCTGGATGCCCTGGAATACCCATTGGAGCCCCTGATGGAAGTGTGGGACGCCTCTCTCCTGGAGATAAAACTTTAGGTACAAACATTCCTGCAGAACTAGTTGCAGTTGTGCTTGTTGTACATGTGGCGGTAGAAGTGGAGTCCTTGGCACTGCTCATTATAAGATTAGAAAGATGGAGAAGTGGAGAAGTAGCTGGGCGAGAAGTGACGACTCCACCAACAGAGAGCACTTGACCTGATCCTACAAACCTGTCAACACCAATGGCTTGAACTTGCTCCACAAGATTTACTCTTGGACCAGATGGAGACTGAGGGGCTGAGGGGTCATTCTTATAAAAGGTACGACGAAGAAGGCTGGCACCATAGTAAAAAGTTTTTGTCAAATCCTCCAAGCCTGCAAAAATAAAAAAAAAAATAAAAATACTTTAAGGGAAATACTATGTAATTTCAGATACTTTTAAATAATCAAATCAAAGATGCAGATATTTCACTGAACTCTTTTGAGACTAATTACTCTTTTGTCCCCAGTTAATCGAATCTTAGAAATTTCATTAACAGGCCCTATAACTACGAGATTTTCATACTATACTCTTTGGTTGGCTAATTCACTCTATACTGTATTCATTTATTAGATACTGTATACATAAAAAAATAGTTTAAACCCCCAAAGGAAAAAAAACAGCTTAGTTTTCATAGAGCTGGTACTGATAAATTAGCTTTGTAAAAATTTTATAAATGGATAGACAGGCTGAAATGTAAAATTTGTCCATTATAGAACTTTACTGTATTTATATTACATATAATGCATATATTAAACTCATATTTGTTCTTTCGTACAAACCTTTCGTTCTTTAAGATGGGGAATGTCTACGGAACACGTTAGAATGAATGTTATCCTACTAAATGAGGTAGTTAATGGTGGGTGCTGATACCAATTTATAGCTAGACTGGCAGTAAACCCACACATTCTCTATGTTTCTTGCAGGGGGTGTGATTATTTGCTGTCATCCTCGAACAAATTATTGCCTCCCATTCAGTGTAGGCTTACACTTTGAGAAGGAAGAGGAAGGCCAATTTTTTATGGTGCAAAACCCTAGATGGTGACTAAGAAGCTTTTATCCTCAATGAGGTTTCTGTGCGTACATCCTTGGCTCAGTTCCCGTGGAGTATGTGGCGGGAGCAGGGAGATCTCATATCTGCATCAGCAAGTTTTCTGGCTTTGATGTTGTCTGGGATTCTTCCAGAGTATTGATCTCTGCAGTGTACTCTTCGCCCAATTGGGTTGAAAAGAAGGCTCCTGCAACTGTGGATGTCCTGAAAGGTGGCTTCCACACCTGTAAGGCATAAGAAAACCCTGGGACCGTCAATTATGCCAATAGCTTCAGCCCCCTTTTGCCTGGGTTCAGAGGCACTCTACCTCTGCCTGTGCCCTCAGCCACTGTCTTGTAATAAGAGCCAGTGAGTGTGCCTGCTGCACCACACATGACAAGTGTTGTAGTTCTTGTCAAAACAAATCATCTATGGTCTCACAGACCTCGACTTTACTGCTTGCAGACCTCGAGTTTAGGTTGGTAAGAATAAGAAGCGAGCTCGCTCCTCTTCTAATTCTTCTTCCAAGAAAAAAAGGACGTCTTATGAAATTCAGGAATGCCAGTTGTAGTCACAAGATATGGGCTCATAACGACCACCCCGCTGATGACACCAGTGGGTCAGGATTAAGGCGTCATTCATTTCTGTCAGCCATATGTTGGAAAAGAGTCTGGGTGCACTCTTTGACCTTTCCTACCTGTAAGGGGTGGACTGGTGAGCTTCATGACTAGAATACTGCAGTATCCCATGTTGAGAAGACGGTATCTCTAGAGGTAATCATTGCCGATGGCAATGTGCTGATGGTTGGGGGGCAGTTAATGAATGGATGACTGCCTGCCTGGTTCATCATCAAGTTCCAATTATACTGCAGGTAGGGGACCTGTAAGGCCAACGTCTTACCCGCCGTGTTTCCTCCCCCTGGACTCTTTTCTGTATATTGTAACTTTATTATTTATTCCAGACAGTGGATGTTTGTTTAACGATGTTGCGCTCTTTGGGAGCTTTATTTTCACGTATAATAATGTATATTTCATTAGGCTACCGCCTTGATATTTATAATTTATATTTGAATGAAAACAAATGATTTTGGCTGTTGGAAATGTTTTCCTCCCAACCTACTTATCCGTTCGCACTGTAATATTGTGACCATTGCATGTTCAGTAAATTGTCAGTCTCTCTCTGCTTGTCTTGTCCTCCTCACAACTGTGACCTTTAGAAATTAACGTTAGACGTCTTTTGGCTTTATCCCACTTAGTTTCGTGAGGCAGCAACGATGAATATATCTGACATAACCAACTCACGCCCTTGGCCGGATGCATCAACTGACCCTGACGAAACCACCCACCCCATCGTGCCAAGCAACCACCCGGCTGCGCCCAAAGTCAAGTTGCCACCTGGTTCCTGAGGGATGATGTACTCTTCAGGGTGGCCAAGCTAAATGACCCCTGCCCCAAATTGACATCGTCCTAACCTCCATCCCTAAGGAGGTATTTGACAAGAACTCCCCATGGCTCAACGCCCACTTCGGTCAGGTATCCTACGATGACCTACGAACCAAACTAATCAATATATACTCTCTCTCCCTCTCGGCAAGGGCACAGACGGTCCTTGATCTCAGCAATAGATCTATGGGCGACACCTCGCCCGTAGAAGCACGGGATGAACTGGTTGGACTTCTCAGGCCGACCCCATTGGACGACGACGAGAGATAAGCCTATCTGGCGAAATATTCCTCTGACGCCTTCCGCAGGACGTGAAAGCCCAGCTCACCTACACCGACATCCTGCTGATGAACAGCCTCCTGTCAAGGACACAGAAATTATACGAAGCCTCCAAGGCCTCCTGCCTTGGCGCATCATCCTTCTTCAGCTAGTCATCCCTCACCTTCTCAGCGGCGCTCTCTAATGACGACGACGAAATCCTCGCCCTGATGAAGAAGAAACCTCCGCTGTCGATGCAGCAGAACCATAGACCGAAACCGACGTGGTGTTTGGGAACAAAGCAATGAAGTGCAGGCCCCCTGTAATTTCCCAAAGAAATTCCGACGCCAGACACTGCCGACATCAACCATAGCCGTAATAGCTGATCACGCCAAGATCGGATCCTACATCCTCGACGCCGTATCCAACCGTAGGCTCATAGTTGATATCAGTTGTATGCAATCAACATTCCATCCCTCACAGGCCGACCTAAACCGGGCGCCTAGCAGTGATGCCCCCTCATTCATCACCGCCAACAGATCTCCCATACGGTGTTATGGGACTAGGGTGCTTAAAATCTCAATCATAGGCCAATTTTATTCTTGGCCCTTCGCCATCGCTGACGTCAGACACCCCCCCTCCTCGGCGCTGACTTCCTGCCTCACCGTGGCCTACTCGTCGACGGAAAACGCCTCATTGACACCGGGCCATACCAAACCCACCCACTATGAGGTGCTCCAGGTATCACACCAATCTCCGCCGTCGTAGCACAACCCTACGCCGCCCGTCTTCAGGAGTTCCCGACGTTTTCAAGCTGGAACTTCAACAATCGCTGGGATCCCCCCAACAAGCACGGGGTCCACCATCATATAAACACAACGGGACCTTCCACGCACGCCAAGTTCTGCCGCAGAAGCAGAGAGATGCCTAACCTGCCTTCGAAGACATGGAATGAATAGGCATATGCAAGAAGGCATCCAGCCTTTGACTGTCTCCACTCCACATGGTAAAGCAACCGGACGGGACATGAAGGCCCTGCGGTGACTACTGGCGCCTTAACCTCATCACAACGCCAGATCACTATCCTCTGCCAAATATGCAAGACCTCACCAGCACCCTTCATGGGGTAAAAATTTTGACTAAAATGGACCTTCTCAAATCATTAAATCATACTTTCAGGTTCCTGTGTTCCCAGAGGACATGCCTAAGACCGCCATCATCACTCGGTTCGGCTCCTACACCTTCTCATATTCAACCTTCGGCCTACGCAATGCAGAGGTTACGTTTCAACGACTGATGGATAGCATCCTGGGGGCCCTGCCGTTCTGCATCTGCTATGTGGACGACTTCTTAATCTTCTCCAGGACGAAAGAGGAACATTAGAGACACGTCCACGCCGTGCTGAAACGCCTTCAGGAGAACAGTTTGACCGTGCGCTTCGACAAGTGCACATTCGGTGCCGAGAGGGTGGTCTTCTTCGGACACCAAATATCCGCAGCGGGCGTTAAGCCCACATCGACCAAGGTTTAGGCCGTGAAAATCTTCCCAACCCCAACAAAGATGTGGCACCTTCAGTAGTTTTTGGGGATGGTAAACTACTACCATCTCTTCATCCTCAACATTGCTCACATCCTGACTCCCCTCAATGATGTCCTGAAGGGAAAAGCCAAGAAACTCGTCTGAGGTCCCCTGCAGCAACGCACCTTTGACAGGATGAAGGCAGCCCTCGCCGAAGCCACCACCCTGGTGTACCATGACGACAGTGCACCCCCCGGAAGTTAACCACCGACGCCACCAACGTTGCCTGCGGTGCTGTCCTCGAACAGATCGTCAACGGTTACCCGCAACCCTTGGCCTTCTTCAGCAAGAAACTCAAACCTGTGGAAACCAGATACAGCACTTTCGACAGAGAGTTCCTCTCTGTCTGCCACTTCAGATACATGCTTGAAGGGACCACCTTCATCATCGCTACAGACCACCAGCCCTTAATTCACGCTTTCACGAAGTCTTTAGACGCTTGGTCCTCTCGCCAACAACGACACCTGGCAGCCATCGCAGAATTCGGCTGCACTATCAGCTACGTACCGGGTAAGAAAAATCCCGTCGCTGACGGCCTTTCCAGGATTGAGATCAACGCGATCCACCTGGGAATTGACTGCAAACCTCGCCGTAGAACAGCAGAACGACCCAGAGGCCTAAGACTATCGTATGATAGCATCAATGCTACGGATGAAAGACATTCCCCTTGAACGGGCTGGGAAAACCATCCTCTGCGACACCAGCACGTGGCGGCCATGCCCATGGATTCCCGCCTCCTGTAGAAAGAACATCATCGACACCATCCACGGATTATCACACCCCTCGGCGGGTCGCACTACAGCCTGTCTTTTATCCGAGAAATTCATCTGGTCAGGAATCAAGAAAGATGCCCATGAGTGGGCGAGAACCTGCATTAACTGCCAGACGAGTAAGATCAACTGCCATCGGGAGTCGGCAATTTTCCCCAACCCAAGAGACAATTCGGACACATCCATGTGGACGTCGTGGGACCTCAGCTGCCTTCAGGTTCTGCAAGCCGCCTCCCAACAATCGTCGACTGCTCCACTAGATGGTTAGAAGCAACTCTGATGCCCAAAGTAACCACCCATGCCTGCACCGAAGCTCTCCTGTTGGATTGATCACCCACTTCGGTGTCCCCGACAAAATCACGAAGGACCGAGGTTTTGCTTTCCTGTCAGAGATCTGGCTCTCTCTGGCAAACCTGATGGAAACGACACTCCTAAGCATCATGGCATACAACCCTGCAGCGAACGGCATGGTCGAGAGAGCTCATTGCATACTCTAGGCAGCCCTGATGGCGAGATGTACAAACAAACTTTGGAACTCCCATGGGTCCTCCTTGGCCTTCGCACCGCTCCCTGGCCAGACGGTGAATCTCTACGGCAAGGCACTTACAGTCCCTGGCGAGTTATTCTCTGCAACTACTGACGACACCAAGCTGGATCACCTGAGAGAAATCTCCGGGAAATTCACATCATGCCTGAAAACATGTGAGGACAGGACCTGACACTTCACGCCCAAGAACCTACACGACTGCAACATCTTCATCTGGGTCGATGCTCGCCGCCAACCCCTGACTAGACCTTATTGCGATTATGAGATTGTCAGAAGAAGAGCCAAATCTTTCCTCTTGAACGTCCACGAACAAGAAGATTGGGTGACAATCGACCGATTAAAATCAGCGTACCTTGAAAACAACAGGAAGATCACCACAGGCCCTGTTAAACCCAGGATTCCACCACAGAACAAATCCTCCACCAGACGGGAGAAAACCAAGCAACGACAGGGTTAGACGATTCCTTCGAAGCAGAGCAACCTTCCCCTCCGCTCAAGCACCAGAGGGGAATCACATCGCCCGCCACGATACAGGGATTAATTGCATCAACCATCTCCGATACCCGCTGTCTGGGAGGGGGGGGGGATTACTTGTAAGGACATCGTCTTACCCCGCCATGTTTCCTCCCCCTGGACTCTTTTCTGTATACAGTATTGTAACTTTATTATTTATTCCTCACAGTGGATTTTTGTATAACAATGTTGCGCTCTTTGAGAGCTTTATTTTCATGTATCAATGTATATTTCATTACGCTACCGCCTTGGTATTTACCAATTTATATTTGAATGAAAATACAAATGATTTTGCATGTTCAGTAAATTGTCAGTCTCTCTCTGCTCGTCTTGTTGTCCTCACAGACCTTTGCCCAGTATCACTGGAAGTAGAAAACCCCAAGTCAAAGAGTTCCTTTGTAGACGTTCTTGTACTCATTCACAAGTGCAATGACTTAATAAGGAACCATGGCCCAACCTCCAAGTAGGGCTTCTGTCGTATTTTGTTCTTCTCTAGAGCTGCCATGGTCAGATCTTACTAGTTTAGCCTTAGATCAAATTGACAATCTGATCTATGAATCTGAGAACTTACTTCGAAGTCAGTCAAACTAGTTTCTACCCCTCACATTATTACTTTGCTAGAGTCTTATGCCTCCTCAATGATTCAATTTTCCCAATCAGTGTGCACACTGGTAGGGGAGTTTCCATTGGATGGACTTAGTCAGAAAACATGTCCTTTCTCAGTAGAAGCTAAGTCAGCTACCATGGAGACTTCTGCCTTGGTCAATCTAAATAAATCTCCTAGCTTGACTAATGGTTAGGCACAGTGATGTACTTCCCAAGGAAAGATGGGGGTTATCTATTCATGAGTTTTAGGAGAAGCACACTGTCTTGGGCAGCCTGATTGAAAGGCAATGTCTTTAGTACACCTGTCAGCTGGCAAACTGTTATGAAGAGGTTTGATTTGATTTCCCAATTCTCTAAACTTGGTCCAGAGATACATAAAGTATGTTGCTCCAATACATGTTAGACATGTGGCCACATTCTCCTCCCAATGAATCTCTTACAGTTGACGGATAAGTCGGCAGTTGAGTGGAGAATTTCTTTGCAGGACTCTCTGACGCATTGCACTGGCTCTTCGTGTCTGCAGCCATGCTTGCGATATTGTTTGGAGGTGAAGTAGGCTGCTCTGACCATCTCTAGACCCCAATCTGAATTTCCTGTGACCTCTTCCACTTGAAGAAATTGTGTGTATGCACAGCCCTTTCGAAGCCCTTAACCTCACCTTACCTGGCCAGCCAGTTCAGGAAGGAAAGTGTAAGTTTGGGGGGGGGGGGGGATGTTGATCTTGGTATTTTCTCCTGTTCCCCTGAGTATGGGGGATGCCTGTCATGCCATTGGGCTACCTAGCAAAAATACAAGGCTGAGACTTGGGTAGTGTCTCCGATGGATTGGGTACAGCTACCTTTTCTGGACTACCCCCACCCCAATTTTGGAGACCGATAGTTTTCATTATTCAACCTTGCCCAAAAGCATGGGTTTGCTGGCAGAGTTGAAATTGGTGTAGGAGAAAAATATGCTAGAAATTATTCGACATGGGGCGTCAGGCTTGTACTGTACAATCAAATAGTTTATAGGTCATCAAACTGCTCTTAACAACCTTGTTCAATAGACAAGCTCAAGATGGGAATGGTACCGTTTGTACAGAGTTTTATCAGAGAAAGAGGCTTTATGCTTCCAGTGTATCTGTGTACTTCCAACTACTCATTCATCAGTCCTGTAGGGAGTACCTCCACACCTCTACCTCTTCCTCAACAGTCAGACCTTGCATAGGATGCTTTACATCTGTTGATGCATCTCCACAATTATCTCAATTATGTAGCAACTACCTCACTGAGAAGGCCAGTTGTTACAGAATCAAGATAGGTTTCTCCTATTTTGTCATGGGATGTGGATTGTGATAAATTGGGAAAAGTCAAATCTCAAACCCAAGCAGAGGTTTAGTATTGGGGGGGGGGAGGGGAATGCTGATAGACACAACAGCAGCAAGAGTCTGTCTCTCAGACTATCGTAAACAGGCTGGAAGAGATAATGCAAGCGCTTTTGTAAAATACTTGTACTCCCAGCTTGCAACTGGCAGTCCTCTTAGCCATCTTTCCTCACCAGAGAACTCTTCAGTGTTCTTTGAAAGTGTTCTTTGAAATGTCACTGGTTATCCTCTATAGATTCCCCAAACAATCCTGTTCCAGTAGGTATGGATTGATCTAGCCTAGTGATTAGACTAAGAAAATCAGGTGATATGTTCCCCCATTTCAGACCATGGACAGTTTATTAAGTGTTGTTCACTCCAGGCCTCAGGATGACCTTGATTGCTTCCAGGTGACCATATGCCAAATAGTATCCCGATCTATTAGCACTTCTAGTCAAGACCCTGAGAGAATTATTCCATGTGAAATGTCCTTCTCTGTTGGTTGAACATTTGGAAAAACCACCAACCCATGAGGTCATTTGCATTCCATGGTTTACATATTGAGCAACTCCTTTGAGCTTGAGGCTTTTCACAAGGGACAGTACTGGAGATATTTGGATACCTGAAATTTTCCTCTTCAGCAGTATCCAGGGACAGTGGATCATCTCCTGTGGTGTCGTAGAAGGGATATTAGTTTGATCAGAGCATCTCTAGCACAGATCGCAAATTTTCTCATTATCCTTCACTAAGAGAAGCAACTTGAGTACTGTAAGTCTTTTGACTGATGGGTACACATCTGTCTTCGTACTGGGTGTTGTCTATACTCATGAGGAGCTTTACCCACCCTTGGATGTCACGCGCCCCTGGAGTGGGATATGATCAATATTTTTAAGACTCTTACGAACACCATATGAGCATTTGAGTCGACAGACACCGATCCAATTCTGAAGACTGTATTTTTCCTAATCTTAATATAAGCAAAGAGAGCAGGAAAGTTGCTGTGTCTCTTCTGAATCAATCCATCAATACCTGACCCCAGGTTTGAGGAGACTTCTATCCCCTCTCTAAAGGAAGCATCAGGTGGTAATTGAAAGGAGTTGATTTTATCTTGTGAGGGTTCTGCGATACTATCTGAAGAAGAATCTACATCTCAGCCCTGAGGGTTGACATTCTCCATCTTCGCAATGGCAGTCCTAAGAAAAGTGTTGAAAATCGCACACTTTCTGACTTCATAGAGCCATACCTTAACGGTGGAGAGCGTTAAGGTACCAGCTGGGACTAAAACTTGTGTAGAAGGGGGTATTTTTCACCTTGTGGTGGAAAAATGGGGGGGGGGGGGGGCGGCTGTAAGACATTACCAATCAAACTCGGCTGGATCCCAAGTCCCCTTTTTCAGTTCCTTTTTTAGATGTAGTAACCATCTCCTAACTTTCTGCTTGTAAGGAGTGGCTATACAGTATGTTGGATTTCTATTTAAATTAACTAGTTGATACCAGCCATTCGTTCTGTATGGTACCCTGACCAGCAGCTTTTGAGCAGCTACCACCAGACTGGTATACTCCTGAACGTAGTGCGCAGTGATGGTTGTCTGACATTTCCAAACACCTGCCCCTGACAGGTTCTTCCTACATCCTAGGGTATATACAGTCCATCTTGATTTGTGTGCATGTCAGGGATGGTCTAATTGTCTTGCTAAGCCATAAAGAAATGGAATTTTTGAATATCATCTTTACCCTTCCGGTACAGAGAGAGTGTTCATTCAGTCTGAAGCTTCAAATCCTCTTCAGGTAGGGCCCTCACAGGACAGAGGACCAAGTCATCCTGATTTCAGCGGGTTTTTCTTATAGGGAAGAATGAATAGCTGGATTCTGGGTCTTAAAGCAATGAACTACTACTCAAAAATAGATTTTCTGTATTTGCGAAGCTGTTCAAAGTCTGCGAATCACAAGGCAAATCTATTTGTCCTTTCAAGTTTAGGGGTTTGCTAATTTTTGAGAGAAGCGGGAGAATAGTAGAGAAAGATTTCCTGCTTAGCCATTGGTATGACTGAAAGCTTCTGCTCATCCATAAGATGGAAGAATCCGCCTCAATTAGCATTATGGCCATTGCTTATGTTCTCAGTGCACCAGTACTGACAGCAATTTACTGTTAGGCATACTATAGACCAGTTTGTGGCAACTGTAGGGCATGACTAGTTAAAGCTGGCCCCCACCTCATCCCTCCTGACATTTCCCCCCAACCAATCAAGTGATCAATCAATGTTCTTTCTGTCACTTTGCACAAAGCTCATCTCATCCCAGGTGTTAATTAATTCTTTCTTTATTTTTTCGATTTCTTTTAGAATAACCCGTATAACATTTTATCATAGGTACCGTAGCATCAAATTTAATCTTAAAATGTTTGACCCAACATTTTAATCTTATTCAAAATTTCATTTCAAATTTATTTTTTTTTCCACAGGTTTGGTGACATGGCTTTGGACAAGATCCTTAGAAATCCATGCTGAAGGGGAAGCTGCAGCGCAGGAAGACGTAATGAATGCAGCTGCAGTTAAGGACACTCTTCAACAGAAATGGAACAAAATGAGACAGGAACTCATAACCGAGTTTGTAAGGCTTAACGGGAGTGGATACACGCAATCCACCAGTGCTCGTAACCTCAAATGGTTCCCAAAGCCTTCGTTCTGCAGAAGAACTCTTAATTTTGACAGCAGGAAACTGCTGCATCATACAGTACTTGTGCATCCAAAGGCGTGTGGGATTTTTCAATATCGTGCTTGTAATTTTAAATTTTATTAAAGTTATTAAAACTTAAAAACTTTTTTAATGTTTTATTCATCTGTAAGAACAATTTCATATTACAAAAGTACATTATAGACATAGAAAAAGTATTGAAAATAGGTAGTAGAAAAGTTTGACAGTAAGTTGCCTTGAAAATAATACTGTAGAATTATTCACATTACTGAATGTATATCAAAATCTGTGATTTCCAGTTCTACAAGGATGTGGAGTGGCCGAATTTACCTCCACACGTTCAAGGCCTGGGTTAGAAAGAAGTGTCTTTTGAGTCGGATCCCTAACTAATACCTTTCTCAAGGGCTTGTATAGTGCCGGTTTGAGAGACTGAGAACTAGTGATTTGAGTTCCCTGGGAGGAACAGGACTATTCAGAGCTCTTTATGAACACAAAGAATTCCAACGAAGAGGAAAGGTTTAGGCCGTTCACTCTAATGACCTGAGGAAGGTCTAGGCCCTTCACTCTAATGACCTAACTTAAGGCCTAGTAGAAACATTTCACTACAAAGACTGAGTTTTTCTTCTGACAAAGTTATACAAATCTGCGATGTATTGCAGAGGCTCTGACTTAGGAAGTAGCCTATCGCATCTATGATACCCATTGCAGAAAATAGCACACTTCCCTTTGCATACAGTTACGTTGGATCTATGCAGGTATACAGATATCTCCTGTGCAGTGCCTCACAAATACTCTTTCCCTTGGAGGAGATGCTGGATAGTTGCCCACTGTGAAGAGTAAGGGAAGCTACAGAGTTATGGTACCTTTGCAGGTAGGGCTGATTAGCAGGGTAGGACATAGGGGCACGCTCTGTGTACCTCGATGAGGAGCATCAACATATTTGGATACCATTCGGTGTTTAGCCACTTGGGAGCAAGCCACCATTGTCATCCGAGATCTGGTGTCATCAACAGTCCTAATTAGTCGGTAAATCGGGCAAAAAGGTGGCAAGACGTAAGTATACATATTGATAAACGTAGGCTCAGTCTCTGGATTCTATGCTTACACTGGTGCTGGTCTGGAATCGGGTGGTGTTGGGTCATCAATGTTCCAGGTCTCCTCCTTTCATAGGATAGGAGATCTTGTACAAAACTCGGCAGAATCCTCCTCCTTTTATGTATTTGCATGCTAGACAGAGAATGGAAATGGTGCAAAACCCTGAAGAAGAAAAGACAGCTTGAAGTTCTTACCAATTAATGGGCAAGGTGCCTCAAAACCTCATACCCTCAAGGTCACATGTACCTTTTGAAGGTATAATGTGGTACTGAGCAGAGCACATGCGAGTCGAGTGAAAGCCTGTCCTGTCACTGGGTGTTGAGGAATATTGCCAACTATGGTTTGTGTGTTATGTAGCATCTTTATGTCCGTGGGAGTGTTAAAAAAAAGTCCAGTGAAATTGCCTGCTTTGACAGATCATGTGGGCGAGTGGAAAGGTCTTGATACATAGAGGGATGTTTGTGGGTTGGAAGATACCGATAAGGCAGCCTAGAATGTTGAGCAGAAGCAGGGAACAGGTACCCTGTGACAAGAACTTCACAATCACTTGACAAGTGGACAGGTACCCTGTGACAAGAACGTCACAATCACTTGACAAGTGGACAGGTACCCTGTGACAAGAACGTTACAATCATTTGACAAGTGGACAGGTACCCTGTGACAAGAACGTCACAAACACTTGACAAGTAGGCAAGAGGAGTGATCAAATGGTGTTCGAACATAATGTGCCTGGAGAACTGGCGTGTCAGCTGGAGACCAGTGATCAGAAAGTCTGTGATGAGACTGTCTACTAACATCATCAGAACTGGCGTGTCAGCTGGAGACCAGTGATCAGAAAGTCTGTGATGAGACTGTCTACTAACATCATCACGCTCATGTTGCTCATGCGGAGAGCTCATCAAATGAACAATCCACCACAATCCTTCTATTGGATGGCCGTTTTCCCAGGATGGAATCTTAAGGTCTCTCGGAAGAATGAAGGGGCAAGGGGCGCTTCCTTCATCCTGACTAATGGTGAGCGTGCTCAGTATGTACGAGACTGAATACTGGCAGCAAGCGCATGAACACTTGTAGCATGTAACCATTCACCTTACCGAGCTGAGTCAGTATTCAACACCGCACTGCCTCTCACGCATACATGCAAAGAGGCCAGTCAAAGTCTCATGAGTATTTAGTGATGACTACTACAGTACTACTACTTTGATGGGTTCAGCAGCAAATGAGATGTCAAAGATACAGGAATGCTGGGGATATACATCACTACCAGGCTTCAGAGTCGTCGAGGATTTCAGGGCTGGAAGCGATAATACTGCAGCAAAAGACAAAATCTCCCTAAAAGCAGGCAAAGTCTCATCAATAGTCATCACTTATACTGCCTTCTCTGCAGTGGCAGGCAAGGTCTCATCAATGGCTTTACCGACCACCCCATTAAAAGTTTTAATGTAATTTTACAGCTTCACTGAAATTGTACTCATATTAAAAGACAATTGTTTGTATTCCTGTAGGAACAAACTTGTCTATAGAACTGCGTAAATGTCAATCTGCAGAGATTCACAGAAAATAGAGTAAATTGAAATTTATATTTTTTAAAACTTGCAAAAAAAAAAAATACAGTATGGTACCTAGAATTGAGCACAATGTTTAATATATCAGGATCTGACTTAGCATTATATATGGGTGCATTAAACTTGAACACGCTTGATTTCTATATACTGTTTAGTAAAAAAAAAAAAAAAAAAAAATAAAAAAAAAAATAAAAAAAGGGCACAGACATCTGAAAACTTATTAAAAGAAGGCCAAAAACCCAATGGAAAACACTAAAATACTAAACTGTAATTAAGTGTAAACTAACCTGACCACTAAAAGAATTTACAACTTACCAGGCAGTTTGTATCCTTCATGTTCAGGTGATCCTGGTTTTGAATTAGTAGGAGTATTGGCAGGAGTAGCAGTAGGAGAATATCCACTTTGCTGATGCATCCCCCTTTCATTCAAAACCTTTGCCAGGCCAGTATTTGTAGAGAAAGTGGCAGTAGATCCACGCCTTGATGGTGGGCACGATGGAGCTCTAATGGGAGTACTTGGGGTAGTAGTAGTAGGATGTGTCGTTGGTGCAGGCAAGACACTTACTTGTGCTTGTTGGAGGCTGTTGAATAGAGATGAAAATTTTATCTATAAAAATTAAATATTTTTTTAATGATGATAAGACAAAAATGAAGAAGGTTCCTTTTTTATATGAATTTAGTTTGTCAAGAATTCTGTTTTTAAACATCTGCTTTAAAACAGGTCATTATTACAACAAAATAGTATCAAATATTCAAAGGAAAGGAGGGTTAACAAAAGAACAAGTATATTTATATCTAATTTTTGTCTTAAAGGAAAACCAATCAGTTCAATAAGAAAATTGATATGAGACTGCATAATTCTTTGAATGTTAATAAAATCTTACATCTTTTTATTAATGCCTTACTAGGTATACTTTAACAAAAGTTACATTATAGCAAGCACAAAAGTATTCACATCTATTAAGTGTTAAGCTATTACAGCATTTTATTCATGAAGATAAAGACATTATTTCTGAGTAGAGATTTAGAAATGAGGCAATTACCTGCGGGTTGAAGTGGTTTGATCATCCGGGTGGAGAATAGTAGAATTTGTGTAAGTGAAGACTCCTGATGTACACATAAATCTTTTTCCGGGGTGTTCTTCTTCAGGTTCATCTTCTTCTAGGTCTGACATTGAATAAACATCCAATTTCAGCTGTTCAATTCCAGCACCACCCTGAAAACAAATATGAAAACTATTATTAGAAATACCTTTTTTCAATTTTATGCCGGTTATTCATGAGTTTATATTTTTTTATAAACTGCTAGCCTTCTAAATCCCCATTTAGATACAAACCTAGAAAATTACAACTACAGTATTTGAAATTTTAACATTTATTTTATTGTAATTTTTTTCTTCAATTTCTCTTCCTGGAGATTGTGAAATGTACATTACTTTACTGTTCAAGCTGTACAGTACTTTATTAAGTTGTCAAGAATGTGTACATTCCTTATAAATATGTAAATACAGTATATAAAATTGTGTATGTTCACTGTATAAAACATTAGTCAATGCAGCAGGGCCTTGTGGCACATTCTAAATGTCATAGATTTGCTACTATCACCATTTGTTCCAGAGAAAAATTAAAGTTTGCTGAAATTACGAACATTGATCTCATTCCAAATCCATAAGTATCTTCACATCAATTATTATACTGCAGCCATAAATGTTTATCTTTATTCTTCATATAATACTTGTTAGTACAATTTACAAAACAGCACCTTTAATCCTGGAAGAATTAGAGCAAGCACGTGTACTACTTAACAGGACAGCTTAATCATTATGACTGTATTAAAATCATACAGTATTAAATATACTATGTATTAAATTATATCAGCATAAAAATGTTATTTTTATTAATAAAATAAATTTTTGAATATACTTACCCGATAATCATGTAGCTGTCAACTCCGTTGCCCGACAGAATTCTATGGAGGGATACGCCAGCTATCACAATACTAGAAGGGGGTGTATTTACCAGCGCCACCTGTGGCCAGGTACTCAAGTACTTCTTGTTGACACCTCCTCAATTATTCCTCGGTCCACTGGTTCTCTATGGGGAGGAAGGGAGGGTCGATTAAATCATGATTATCGGGTAAGTATATTCAAAAATTTATTTTATTAATAAAAATAACATTTTTCAATATTAAACTTACCCGATAATCATGTAGCTGATTCACACCCAGGGGGGTGGGTGAAAACCAGTGTACAAGATTAAAGGATAGCTAAGTATCCCATATTTCATATAATCAGTTATCCACAATAACAATGAAATAATAAGTACCTGGTAAGGAAGTCGACTTGAACCGTTACTCTGCCTTTAATAAGATCGTCTTCCTTACTGAGCGCAGCGTTCCTCTTGGGAGGCTGAATCAACTCAAAGGTGCTAAAGTATACAGGGCTGCAACCCATACTAAAGGACCTCATCACAACCTTTAACCTTGGCGCTTCTCAAGAAAGAATTGACCACCCGCCAAATCAACAAGGATGTGGAAGGCTTCTTAGCCGACCGTACAACCCATAAAAAGTATTCAAGAGAAAGGTTAAAAAAGTTATGGGATTATGGGAATGTAGTGGCTGAGCCCTCGCCTACTACTGCATTCGTTGCTACGAATGGACCCAGGGTGTAGCAGTACTCGTAAAGAGACTGGACATCTTTGAGATAGAATGATGCGAACACTGACTTGTTTCTCCAATAGGTTGCATCCATAACACTCTGCAGAGAACGGTTCTGTTTGAAGGCCACTGAAGTAGCCACAGCTCTCACTTCATGTGTCCTTACCTTCAGCAAAGCAAGGTCTTCTTCCTTCAGATGAGAATTTGCTTCTCTAATCAGAAGCCTGATGTAGTAAGAAACTGAGTTCTTAGACATTGGTAGAGAAGGCTTCTTGATAGCACACCATAAGGCTTCTGATTGTCCTCGTAATGGTTTTGACCTTCTTAGATAGTACTTAAGAGCTCTAACTGGGCAAAGTACTCTCTCCAGTTCGTTCCCCACCATGTTGGACAGGCTTGGGATCTCGAACGACTTAGGCCAAGGACGGGAAGGAAGCTCGTTTTTAGCCAAAAAACCGAGCTGCAAGGAACATGTAGCCGTTTCAGATGTGAAACCTATGTTCCTGCTGAAGGCGTGGATCTCACTTACTCTTTTACCTGTTGCTAAGCACACGAGGAAAAGAGTTTTTAATGTGAGGTCCTTAAAAGAGGCTGATTGGAGCGGTTGAAATCCTGATGACATTAGGAACCTTAGGACCACGTCTAGATTCCAGCCTAGAGTGGACAACCGACGTTCCTTTGAGGTCTCAAAAAACCTAAGGAGGTCCTGTAGATCTTTGTTGGAGGAAAGATCCAAGCCTCTGTGGCGGAAAACCGCTGCCAACAAACTTCTGTAACCCTTGATCGTAGGAGCTGATAGGGATCTTACGTTCCTTAGATGTAACAGGAAGTCAGCAATCTGGGTTACATTGGTACTGGTTGAGGAAAACTGCATTGGCCTTGCACCAGCTTCGGAAGACTTCCCATTAAGACTGATAGACTCTGAGAGTGGATGTCGTCCTTGCTCTGGCAATCGCTCTGGCTGCCTCCTTCGAAAAGCCTCTAGCTCTTGAGAGTCTTTCGATAGTCTGAAGGCAGTCAGACGAAGAGCGTGGAGGTTGGGTGTACCTTCTTTACGTGAGGTTGACGCAGAAGGTCCACTCTAGGAGGAAGAGTCCTGGGAACGTCGACCAGCCATTGCAGTACCTCAGTGAACCATTCTCTCGCGGGCCAGAGGGGAGCAACCAACGTCAGCCGTGTCCCTTTGTGAGAGGCGAACTTCTGAAGTACCCTGTTGACAATCTTGAACGGCGGGAATGCATACAGGTTGAGATGGGACCAATCCAGCAGAAAGGCATCCACGCGAACTGCTGCTGGGTCTGGAATCGGAGAACAATACAAGAGGAGCCTCTTGGTCATCGAGGTAGCGAATAGATCTATGGTTGGCTGACCCCACAGGGCCCAAAGTCTGCTGCAAACATTCTTGTGAAGGGTCCACTCTGTGGGGAAGACCTGACCCTTCCGGCTGAGGCGATCTGCCATGACATTCATATCGCCCTGAATGAGCCTCGTTACCAGCGTGAGCTTTCGATCTTTTGACCAAATGAGGAGGTCCCTTGCGATCTCGAACAACTTCCTCGAATGAGTCCCTCCCTGCTTGGAGATGTAAGCCAAGGCTGTGGTGTAGTCGGAGTTCACCTCCACCACCTTGTTAAGCTGGAGGGACTTGAAGTTTATCAAGGCCAAATGAACTGCCAACAACTCCTTGCAATAGATGTGAAGTGTCCTTTGCTCCTGATTCCATGTTCCCGAGCATTCCTGTCCGTCCAGTGTCGCACCTCAGCCCGTGTCCGATGCGTCCGAGAAGAGACGGTGGTCGGAGGTCTGAACAGCCAAAGGTAGACCTTCCTTGAGAAGAATGCTGTTCTTCCACCACGTTAGAGTAGACCTCATCTCTTCAGAAACAGGAACTGAGCCCGTCTCTAGCGTCATGTCCTTTATCCAGTGAGCAGCTAGATGATACTGAAGGGGGCGGAGGTGGAGTCTCCCTAACTCGATGAACAGGGCCAGCGATGAAAGTGTCCCTGTTAGACTCATCCACTGCCTGACTAAGCATCGGTTCCTTCTCAGCATGCTCTGGATGCATTCTAGGGCTTGGAAGATCCTTGGGGCCGACGGACAAGTCCGAAAAGCTCGACTCTAAAGATCCATACCCAAGGAGACAATGGTCTGGGATGGAACGAGCTGAGACTCCTCAAAATTGACCAGGAGGCCCAGTTCCTTGGTCAGATCCATAGTCCATTTGAAAATCTCCAGACAGCGACGACTTGAGGGAGCTCTTAAAAGCCAGTCGTCTGACGGAGCCGGACACAAGATCGTGATACTGCTGCACAGTCTGTAAACTGTCAATCATGGGCAAGCGAGGAAGTACAGTGACAACCCGAATCTGTCTAGACTGTCTGGGTCGTACAGACAACTCCTTAACGGGTTGCTGAGGTTGCCGCACTGCGTCACAACAAGTCCCTTCTGTTGGTTGTTGAACGTCTTCCCCGTGACACATTGACTCCGTAAACAAAAAATCCTCTAACAAGGACTAAGCTTGGACTGCATGTCATGCAACACAGCTCAAGGTCTATGGGAGCAGGTGTGGTAACAGACGGGATTAGCGGCTGAAGTGTAACCATTACCTTCCCTGTAAGCATGTTATGCTTAAATAAAAGTCCATAAGAGGTTATGCAGCTAAAGGCTCCCTCCAAATGACAGAGTCCTCAAGGGAATATCAGAAGGAGGGAGAAAAGAACTTTCTCATCTACAGGGACCTTATCCTAGAAAAGCTAAGTTCTCTGAGTGAGGGTTCACTGGTGCAAAGCAGCAGACTAGAAGGCAACGTTATGAAACTGCTTGACAGTCTAGTGAGTTGGCAACAACCCAAGATGTGTTGAGAAGCATGCGGTAAGGTATGCAGAGCATGATGTATGCAGAGTATGCTGTATGCAGAGCATGCTGTATGTAGAGCATGTTGTATGCAGAGCATGCTGACTGCAGAGCATGCTGTATGCAGAGCATGTTGTATGCAGAGCATGCTGAATGCAGAGCATGCTGAATGCTGAGCATGTAGTAAGCAGAGCCTGCTGTAAGCAGAGCCTGCTGAAAGGAAAGCAGAGCGTGTGCATGGCGTTTAACATTTCTCAGAAATTCCATGACCAGTGCTAGAGTGCTTTATGCATGCTTGCATGGGGTTTAAACCATGGTATGCTGAACAGCAGAGTCAGAACGAGCTGGAACAACAATAGTGTGGTTTCCTCTTCAAGACTCCGATGAGGGAACACCTGAGGCTCAGTCTGCAAAGGCTGAATAAAAGACAAGCAGAAGGAAGGCGCATGGGTGGAGGAGGCTGACTCCTAGCATGAGTGGTTGAACCCAAGGGTTGCGCTTGCTGAGCGGTTGGCGGAAGCGGAGTAGCAAGTTCCAGTTCCTGTGGTGTGAGCGGAGCGCGATGAGGAAGAGGCTGCGCAGAACAAGGTAAATGTCTCGCAAGCTGAGGCTCCTGAGGCGCAAGGCTAAGGTGTTGTGGTGCTTGCCTTATGGAGGGTTGAGCTCGCTGCAGCAAGAGCTGAGGAAACTGACTCATGGACGGGAGAGGTTGTTGTACCTCAACCGAGTGTTGCATCACTGGTGGAGCAGCAAGTGGAGGCGGAGGAAGAGAGGTATAATCCTCCTGATCCCAATGTAAAGGTTGCCTTAAGAAAGGCGGAGGCTGAACACCACAGGGAACAGCAAACTCAGCACGTGTCTCAACATCGTACGCCTGGCAGGTGGTACTGCGATCAGGCGGAGCGAGTGTAGGTGGAGGGAGTGTAGGCGGAGGCGGAGGAGCAACACTCTCAGCCCGACACTCACGCATCAAGTCCGAAAGCTGTGCTTGCATGGACTGTAGTAGAGTCCACAACATCATAAGCCTGGCAGATGGTACTGTGATCAGGCGGAGCGAGTGTAGGAGGAGGGAGTGTAGGCGGAGGCGGAGGAGCAACACTCTCAGCCCGACACTCACTCATCAAGTCCGAAAGCTGTGCTTGCATGGACTGTAGTAGAGTCCACAACATCGTACGCCTGGCAGATGGTACTGTGATCAGGCGGAGCGAGTGTAGGAGGAGGGAGTGTAGGCGGAGGCGGAGGAGCAACACTCTCAGCCCGACACTCACTCATCAAGTCCGAAAGCTGTGCTTGCATGGACTGTAGTAGAGTTCACAACATCGTACGCCTGGCAGATGGTGCTGCGACCAGGCGGAGCAGGTGCAGGCTGGGCGAGCACAGGCGGAGCAGGTGCAGGCTGGGCGAGCACAGGCGGAGCGAGAACAGGTGGAGGGAGTGTAGGCGGAGGAGGAGGTGCAACACTCTAAGCCCGACACTCACGCATCAAGACCGAAAGTTGTGACTGTATGGACTGCAGTAGAGTTAACTTGGGGTCGGCAGACACTAAGTTCTGCTGAGGTAAAGCTTTAACAGCAGAGATCTGTTGTGGCAGAACCTTACTCCTCTTAGGCGGAGTGTAATCAACTGATGACTGTATTCGGGTTGTGAACTTTAACTTCGTACGTCTGGCATAGGTCTGGACTTAACGTTTAAGAAGTCTTGAGACCTGAGACCAGCGTTACTCTGCCTTTATTTTCTCCCCTAATCTCTTCTGCAGACGAGCAAAATAAGGGCTCAATCGTCTGCGGGTGGGAGTGACGGTCTCGGTAAGACACGCCCACAACCACCGAGAATACTTCTGTGCGTCGATCAAGGCCTGCTGAACCCTTATGCCCTTCGACATTGCTTCTCCCCTGGGCTTGGGAGCTTGCAAGAGGTCCCGGACTGGGAGGACGACTGGCGCGCACAAAAGTACCCTCACGCACTAATCACTTATCACTTTGATTTCTGTTTGCACTTATTTCACTGAACTCGAAACTTTAAGTGGTTTGTACCTGAAATACGCAATTCTATCCTTTCTCAAAGTTAGTAATTGCGAAAACAGAATTACAATGTAACAGAAAAATCTAATGAAAGATAATTCAGTGGTTGGAAAGAGACTAAACACTAGATCACTCTAGAAACGTTTAGTTTCTTCCCCTAAAGAGACTAGGGAGAAGAGCAAAAAACGATAACGACGTTACTCGTACGCCTGGCAGGCTTGAATGAAACGTTTATCCTCTTTCTCCCTCCGTCTCTATCTCTCTCTCTCTCTCTCTCTCTCTCTCTCTCTTGACTAAGAACCTGAGAGAAGAGCCCAATCATATATATCGTTAAAACATATTATTGTAAAAGGAAAAAAACTGAAAAGTTCCTTTATTAGGATCAAAACCATTAAGTTAAGAAAGAATGAACAAAACGCTAGACACGGTTACTCTTACTGCAACGTGAAACCGTGAACATTCTTTCTCTATCGTAACGATAGAGTGCAAGTTGAACGTTCTGAACGTCAACAACTGCAGAGACAAAACAAAACGTTAGTTCAGCTTTGAAAACAGTACGAGACTGTCAAAGAAAATCTTTCAAACTCTGTGGCGGAAATAGCATAATATGTTAACAGGTAAAACCGAAATGACGGGCTCAAAGTTTATTAACTTCGGTAAAAGACCGCCTACTATTAGGAAGGTCGAATATAAACAAATATAAAAATTAATTTTAATGAGTTTATAATAAAAGGAAGTTAATCGAAGAGGCCTATAAGAGGCGGAGAGATATAAAATAAATCTATAACTTTTGTTAAGCAAAATTAAGAAAGAGAGTCTATACTCTCTTAGACACCAACACTTCCGTCTAAGGGAAGGGTCGGCCATTGAAAAGTGAACGAGAGTTCATACTCTCTCGTCACCAAAATTAATCAAATTAATTCCAAAAGCTAACTAAGCTAATATAGAAGTTTCCAGTAAAGCGACAGCCGAAATCAAAGAGAAATACTTCACCAAAGTCGTGAAAATACTCCAAGAACATAAGCGTATCCCAGAACGTCTTGCCGGAAGCACGACAGAGGAATAATTGAGGAGGTGTCAACAAGAAGTACTTGAGTACCTGGCCACAGGTGGCGCTGGTAAATACACCCCCTTCTAGTATTGTGATAGCTGGCGTATCCCTCCATAGAATTCTGTCGGGCAACGGAGTTGACAGCTACATGATTATCGGGTAAGTTTAATATTGAAAAAAATGTTTTACATAAGCCCTTCCCTTTAAAGGCTATACAGTATGTGAAATTAGCTCTTGCCTGTTACTTCTATACTCTTATGTCAGACTATCTCACATTTTAAACTCAGCATTTTAACCACCTGGAAAATAAATCTCTCCAACAATTCATCATACTTCATATACAATGCTCCTTTTATAATCTCACCAAGAATCCTAGCATTCTAAGGTCGCCCCTTATCAACAACTCTCATTTTTTTCATAAGTGCCCATGTTTTTATTGCAGGTAAAGTACAAAATATATGCATCCATTACAAGTTTTTGTGTTCTCTCTTTGGGCGAGTCAATTTTATTCACCAGGAATCTGCTTCCAGTGCATTGTCTCCAAGGTACCAATTAAAGTCTATCTCTTCTAAAACCTGCCTATCTATCACAACAGCATTCCTGACTCTTATCTTCCCCATTTATACATTTCAATATCAGAAATCTCATACTTCAAGTAGATTTTGCAATTCAGGGCAACTCTTGTGACACCATCTTTACATTTCGTATACTATACAAAATTTTTTCCAACACCTTTCCCACAACAGGCATGTGGGAACTTTATTGATAAAACATTTTCATATGCTTCTTTTCCCGTCACAATTAAATTTGTTTTGCTTATGCTGATTTTCAGTCTTCTCTCAATTCCACATTTCAAACACTTTCATTACCTCTTCCTTGAACTCTACTCTTAACACTACCTCATCTGCATACTTCAGTCCACAGGGGACCCTTCCTTACACTCTTCGAGTTTTCTCCATTGCTATGACAAACCTCAGAACTCAATTGCTGAACTGCCTTCTCTCCTAATCTAGTGTTATAAATGGTAGATATATCACTTATTTGAGTCTGGTGGCTCATTCAATTGGTTTTTTTATTCCAAATTCCAACAAATAAGGCCTATGTGGTACAATTCCTCACTATGGCCTATTTTATCTGCAATTGCCTCGATTATAAAATGTTTCTCTTGTTCATCTTATGATGTCAAGCAAAACTGAAAATTTATCACTTTTTGTCCTTTTAATGAGCCTTTCCTTTAGCTTTTTAATTCAAAGTCTTATTACTCTGTAGATTCAAAACTGTTCTGAATCCTTATAATCTTTTTTTATACTATAAGAGACTTTTCAAACTATTGTGGTCCAAAATATTTTTTCACCTGCCTTCATTATTTGTTAAGTCACTTAGTATTCTGTATGTCCTGGAACTTTAGCATATTTAATCTTTGCTGTCCTGAATATTTTTCTTTACCCTTATCTGTTTGGGAATTCTGAATCCATTCTTTCTAATATGTCTCATTCTCTTTGATTATCTGCCTTTTAACCACTTTCCTCTTTTCCATGTAGACCGATAACTGTCCTTTGCCAGAAGGCTTTCTTTTTTCTTCAATTGCCGTTTTTACACGTTGATTCTATCCATGTCTTTCTCTATAACCCTTCCCTGAAATAACCTCACATTCTTCTTCTACGGCCCTTTGTATTTCTTTTACCAGTGGTTTCTGCCAATCACTTTTTGACTATATGGGTACTCTTTTTTGATGTTCTGTATTAATTTATCAGTTCAATGGTTTTATTAATGATTGGATTTTTCATCATTGGTACTGTCTGCAATATGCAGCAAAGACATACATACAATAAATGGCATCACTAAACTTCATCCCTTAAGGGGGTAGTACCATCAACTTGTAAGCATTACCTAAGGGTCTTCATAGTGTTCCTTCAACCCCAAGCAGCATTTGCTTTGTATCCTGCATGGTATACTGTATGTCAACATGTTTTCATACCTTGGAACAACTTATAAATTATTGGTTGTAAACTACTTGAAAATCCTACTTAATACCTGAACCCATGCACAGGAAACCCTAAACAGACATGGTTACCATAAAAATTGCATCTGGGAAGGCCATCAAATATCCATTAACCAAGAACATTTCTACAGCCCCAAAACTAAAACTTCCAAAAGATGAAAGGGTTAAAGTATATTACTGTACCTTGATAGCAACTCCCTCCCTCTCCTCCAATAATCCAGCAAGATTTGGCGTTGCTAAACGGGACCACTGACTTAGAGTAAGTGACCCTTCTATGGGCTTCACAATTTGTAATTTCTGAGGTAATTTCCAATCATTCACACCGGATTTGCCACTTCCTGGAACATTAAAAAAAATTGAGTCATTACGTATGCTGATACAAAACCATATAGGTTCCAGTGCATTTTGAAAATCAATTACTACAGTAATTAATAAGAAAAAGTCTTAAATTAATGTGACTTTTTATTGCTTACCTGTGGACATGATAGAGTCAGGAGTGCGACAACCATATGGAAGATAATGTGATGGGGTTCCTGATCTATCCCCAGGACCAAGGCGACGTAAACAAGAATCCAAGTCTGGAGTTCCTGGCCACCCTGGTACACCCAAGTGACTGCCTCTGTGGCGAAAAAACACAGTATATTAATAAAATATTCTGGGAGTAAATTTCTATACTATTTTCATATACAAAAGCTACATAAATTCAAGACTGACCTGAACACATTGAAGTACTGTATAATAGTTTTTATGTAAATACTGTACAAACTAAATTTCTTTCATTATTCATGGAAAATTTTTGTCAAACTAAACTGCCAATAGGGTGAAACTAAAAAAAAAACTACAGACACTAACGGATAGTTATCCTCAGAATCTGTGTGCAATGAGGCATCTGAATCTGCCCCAGAATCCAGGGAAGGATGGCCAGAGCCTCCAGAGTAAATGGATGACCCCCGTGATCCTAAGTAAGACATATGTGATGGGGTGTGCGGATGATGTGTTGGTGTAGAGTGCAGAGAACCACCATACCCTAGAGAACTTAGTGATCCTTGAGATCCAGCCATTGTATATCTGCCCGATAGCCGTACAGTATCAAATGTACGTCTCATGGTGTTACTGTAAATAAAGGAAGAAGACATTTCAATCCAAATTTTAAAATAATAATTAATTCAATTTTACCATCATTCATACTTTACTATAGATTAATTTTCACAGTACATCTCATTAAAATGTAGCATCAAGAACTTTTTCCTTAAGTCAAGAAAATAAACAGGAAATACTTTTCCCCTTCAGTCTCGCTATTATTATTGAGAATGGCTTTACTAAGAGCTGATACTTTTACAATGGTAAGTACTGTACTTTATCTACATTCAGTGTACAGAGTACAGAATATCTTCTATGGAAATACCAAGTTAACTTAGAGTATGAAAATACAAAATATATGTACATCTCTGTAATAAAAAGTTAATGCAAAATATAAACTGCAAACTAGTTAACCTAAGGTATGAAATTACAAAATACATGTAATAGAAAAAAATATAAAGCAAAGTACAAACTGCAAACATTTCGTGCAAAATGCAAATGCTCTAAATAACAGAATAATGGCTAAAACCCCTTTTCTTTAATTTACAAACTACATTTATCAAATAAAGGCAATCTATTTTACACTATTGTACCAAAACTAAAAATTTTAATCTTACAAAAACTTTTATTCGCAACCATAAATAAAATGCTTTCCTTTTAGATATATCATTACCATAACCACTGGAAATGGCAGTAAAAATATTTTTTTCTTTTATATGGAAACAAACTTTTTCATAACTTCATGTACATTTAAAATTTTTTAGCAGTGATAAAAGCTGCCTTACATGTCAAGCTTCGTGTTTTGATATAAAAAAAAAAAAATAGTCATGTGGTCCCCTCGAGAAATTACAGTGGTATCTTGGTTTACGAGTTTAATTTGTTCAGGGAGTGTGCTCTCTTAACTAAAATGCTTGTAAAACACAAAATTTTCCCATAAGAAAAAGGATATTCTCTCTATGCATACCACACGCCAATAAAAACATGTACACTAATTTAAGGTTTATAATGCTAATTACTGAACAATATAAAACTCTTAACATCAGAAATTCATACAAATTAATTCTCGATGAAAAATGAAAATACAGTAAAAATATTTAACTGGCATGGAAGTTAGATGCAAAAGTTGCTATATGACCACACTCCTTGGTATCATGCCAAGCTGTGAAGGGTGTTCGCGTCATTTCTCATGCTAGCATGATGGAGTTTGTATGTGCTCTTGTCGGAGTAGTTGTGGACGACTGAATTAAGGCCACCCTGTTCACGGAGCTTCCCGGTTTGGTACACTGGGAAGAGACTATAGCATTGTGGGATTATTGTACTACTGTAAATGCTATAATCCCTTTTGCCAGTGTGAATACATCCGATAGGGTGCCACCGTACATTTTTTAATGGTCTTGCATGCTGGTGTAGTAACTTCTGTATAGCTATGCACATTTTTTTCTCAAACTCAAATCATAATTTCCCTGACAATAACCTTTTTTTTATTTCCCTTCAAAAGCTTTAAACCCTTTACCTTTTACAAAATACCTAATGACTTCCGTCTATCCCTTCCTTTACTGTATACGAAAATGATATTATAGGAGAGATGTTAATGAGGACCCATGGCAAATTTTTTTTAGACATACACCTAGTTTAAAAACTGAGTGCGCACACATAAAAGTTAATGCTGTACCTTATACGGTACAGTACATTACTCAGAGACATATCTCGAGTGATTTCAAATAATTAAAGCAGACTGTGATAATTTGAGACTTGCATATAGTATTTCATTACACCAGAGAAATTCTGCACTTCACAGGATAGTCTTGTTTGTACAGTACTTGTCCAGCAAAATTTTCGCAAGCAGATCAATGCAATACTTGTAATCCAATTTGAATTTGTGTGGTCATATTTTATTTGCTAGTATTCAGTTACTCGTAAACTGAGGTACTTCTGTGCAGTTTTCTGTATTTTAAACTATTATGAGGCTTTTTAAATTCCATATCACATCATATTATTGATAACTAGCAAATATTTGGGTTAATTTCACTATTGTTTATGTATTTAAGATAGCCTACAGTAAACAAATAAAATATAACTGGAAAAAAGTTTTCCAGTTTGGCAGAACCCCTTTAAAAAACCCGCAGTACTACTACTGTACTCAGTGGATCACAAAATACACATACACACTGTATTGTATATCAGGTTCAAAGCACTAACAAACTCAATTCTAAAGGACCTATCACCACTTTATATGTTATTGATTGCTGTATTCATCAAAAGCAAGCAAATTAATTTCCACAGCAAATCAGTTCATAAAACATACAAAGAGGAGTAACCATTCAGAAAAGGTACATAACATTCCTAAAACTTTTCACAATCTGCAAAAAGCATCTTTTCTAATGTAATTAAATATCATAGAAGCCAAATGCTAAATGAATGAAAAATGAAAAGTAAAAATGCATTGAAAATGCCATACATGAAATTTTAGGAACATTAAATAATAAACCAAAGTAAGAGTGTGAGCCACAAGCTAATTTTCATTTTCAGTTAGAAGCATCATATTTAGTACCTGTACTGGTACAAGGCAGACTGGTTTAAGCCACACATCGGTAGAGTTCCGTGCTTTCTGTTGGAGGACATGAAGCTGTCACCAATACATAATGCAGTAATCAGGCGTTATGAAATCGCAAGAAAACTACTGTATTTATATTCTATGCAGGCGAAGTTGGTACTAATATAGTTTTAGAAATAATGACTTCCCTACATGCTATATTTTCTTTCATTAAATCGATTCTACTTTTTATTACTGCATACTGCATGCGTAATCAATATTTAGAATTAAAATATCGAATTGTAGTTTCAAGAAAACACTTATTACTGGTATGTAAATTTTTCACAAAAACACATGACATATATCTGGTATGAAATATTCACTACCATTGTTGATCTTTCTAAAGATGCTAAACAATGACAAAAGCTATCTAAATCCAAAAACTGAGGATTTACATGTTCAATACTTCATATGCAGTTTAATTAGATGTACACAAACTCATTACTTGAGTGATATACTCTCACGTAACAACAACACAACATTTACAGAAAAAAAAAAAATTGATCCTTGTGACCCACATTCTAATTACATATAGTAAAACTTAAAATCTTTAAATATTATTCGAAACTGCATAGTGTGACCTTTGAATTTTTATATTTTAGAACCAGACACTTAAAGTGCATGCAAAACATTACCAGTAAATATGAAATCTACCATTAGGGTAGTAACAGCACATACAAGCTATCAGTTTTACCTGCATAGCTTGTCTATTCTAATGCAGTGGAGAAATTATGTCTAAAATTGAGAGACCTTACAGCTACTAAATACTGTAAAATGAATTGCAGTAGTTGATTTGATACAAGGAAGCCTTAATATTGAAGTAGCAGAATAAAAAGTAACACACAATGTGCTAAAAGTAACACAATGTGAATGATATGCTAAAAAAAACACACACCTGCTTCCTTTGCTGCTCTCCTCCCCAATGGAATTCAGATTTTGAAGCTCACTGGCAATAGAATCATTGCCAGAGTTGAAAGGAGAACTATACAGACTGCCTCCTCCGAGATGATGGCCTCGACTTCCTGGTACGTTCTGCAAAACAAAATGAAAAATAAAAATCCTTTAAGATTGGGTATATTCTATGGGTGAATTCTGGCCATCAAAATTTGATAATGAGGGTTTAGATTTCCAATAATTTACATACCTTACCTGTGGCAATTTCACACAATGGAGGATCAAAATATAGTATACTGTACTAAGTAAATACCAAAAGTTAGAATTAGCTCTTTCTCAGTTTCTGAATCTTGGTGTCTAGTTATTGCTAATTAGCATCAGATCCTGGACACAAATCATAGTGTTTAGTTTTGTTAATTAGAGACAACCCCTGGAAACAGACCATTAATGTTAAGCTATTGTTAATTAAGAGTTGGATTCTGGGAACAAACCATTTATGGGATACTATCCAAAACAGAATTCTTATATTAAGAGTATTAATGAGAAATACTGTAGGCTTAATTAGGATACCTATAGGAAGTAATCATAAGTTGTCAGATTTTGGGTTTAGTTAAAACAATGTATTTGCAGGTCCAATTTAGATTTAGGTGAATAGGGAAGAGAATGTCAAAGTATTATTCCCTTTGAGCCGATGACTTATGACGGTAATATTTCATCTAAATCTATTAGTGTTTGTTTCATTGAAATTAAGTTTTCTAAGTGAAAGGCTAATTCTATGTTCTGTACCAACCATATACTATGTCAGACTTTATGAGCAATATTTTCAGTTACTTAAGGTATATGAAAAAGTGTCAAGTTCTTTATAAGGATAAAATCCTGAATTCCCATAATTCCTCACAAGTAACTGATGCACCATTACAGAGCATGAGGTCAACAAACCTTCTTTTGCACCCTTCTCAGTTGATCTTGTGTATCATGGAGAAGATCCAGCACTTCAGCATATTTCTCTTTTAACTCTGCTAGTTCCATAGTGAGTTCTTGCTGACAATCCCTAGCCACACCAACCATGTTGTGAAGTTCATCATTCTCCACAGCAAGGCGCTTGTTGCGGGACTGAAGGTCGACAACCTGGGCAAGAAGTTGGGTGATCTCCTCCTGCTGTCGCAGGGAGTCCTCCACCTTCTTTGCCAGATCATCGTTGAGCTGACGAACTTGCAAGTTGGCATCACCTTACGACCAAGTAAATTGTCATTAAATGAGAATTTACAAGATTGAACCAATACAGTATATACAAGCACCATCTCAAGTGTTGCTGAATGATGACAATCTTATATTTAAACATATATAACAAGCAAATGATAAAAAAAAATAGCATTATTTCAATTTAAAATTAAAATATCATAAGACGGTGCATCTTACTCTGAAATTGAACCTTATAAACTCACTTAGTTGTTTGATGACGTCTGTAACAAGTTCTTTTTCCTTTTCCTCACATTCCTGAGTGTCGGTAGCCAACTGGGTGGCCTCGAGACGTAGAGATTTATTTTCATCTTCAAGATTTCTGACTCTATGCTGTAAGAAGTCAACGTTCATGACCCGCAACCCTGTTGGAGTAGCTGCAAAGGACATTAAACGCAGAATTAGACGCTGATCTTCCAATATGCATTAAATAAATTCAGAATTAGACATTGGTCTTCCAATATTCATTCAATAAATTCAGAATTAGACACTGATTTTTCAATATGCATTAATTTCAAGACAAGTTAGCTTTAAAAGTGTGTTGAGGGAATGAAGTCCCTAAATCTTTGGAAGGTACAACCACACTCGCCCAATATGGTATTAAATTAAAATCTCTAGCATTACCTATCTCAAATGGGGATAAAGATTCATATTCTTAGTTACATACTTAAATACTAAAAGTATAAGTGTTATTAAAAGTTGGTGAATTAAATACAGTTACGAAAAAAGGCAAAACGTTGGCAGACTTCAACATTTATCTAAACCATATGATGGTTGGATTCACAATTTTGTTTAGATAGGTAAGACAATAGTTAATAATGACATAGAAAGACTAGAATTTCTGTTAAATCTTTCATGCCAAAGTTTTTATAAACATGCATTCCATTTTCTGGTTATTTTAATGGAAATAAAGGCAATCGACAAATAAACTGAAAATTGTGCAAAGCATTTGACTTTCAGAAGTAAATGTACCAGAGATAAATTAAAATCTGCTAAAGTTCTTTCAAAAATTGATCATCTAACATCATATGGACTGAAGAAACCCATCATCTTTTCTTGGGAGATTATTTTTTTTCATTTAGGATTTTCTTTCATAGTAATAGGATTTTTTTTAATTTCGATAATAATTATAATCGATGTCAGAAAATTGTAGTCAAATGCTTTTTCAAAATTATAACGTCGGAGCTTCTGTTACCGACTTTAATTAATGATATTTTCTTATAAAACGGATTTTGACGTAGGAAAAATCTATTTTTGGGTGACATAGCCATGTCGTCTTGATGGAAGTTCCCTTCGGCAGCTCCCTACTGTATAATATTTCTGAGTGATATTACAAGAGAATTACCGTCAGGTATCAACAGGGTTCTAACCCCCGGAACGACTATCCGAAGATATCGTGTATAATCAGGGACATATCCGAAGATAACCATAGATATCTACACCCCGAATAGACTTTACCCAGTCTAATCCACTAAGGGGAAGGATAAGTGAGGAGCCGTTACATATGGAATATTAGGCCTACTTTCACAACTGCTTGTGTCGTCGACATCGTTTGTGTAGATTTGGAGCAACTCCGTTTTCATCTGCAAATTATGCGTAAGCTGCGTGATTTTGTCGCCCGCGGCGGACAGTTCCGCGTCAAGGGTGGCATTGCGTTCTTCTAAGGCCTTGTTACGGTTCAACAGCTGCTGGCCGATTTTAGCTGCAAGCTCGAGGTCTTTCTCCTTCTGCAAAGATAATTCCCAACGCATTAATATTTCCAAGATGTATACATAAATATTAATACTTGTGTAGTAATTCATCCATTTTTTTTCCAGGTTGGTGAGCACGTGCGAGACCTTTGTGATCGATGACACAGAATCACTTTTTTGAAAGCCGGTTCAGTCCCAAGTCTTAGCAGTCCGAATTCCTATATATATATATATATATATATATATATATATATATATATATATATATATATATATATATATATATATATATATATATATATATATATATATATATATATGTGTGTGTGTGTGTGTGTGTGTGTGTGTATACACACACACACACTTAAGGTCTGAGCAAAGATCTGTCATATCTTTTATTCTTTTGTAACCGTTTTAAACGTTATAGATGTTGTCTGAGCAATGATCTGGCAGTAATTGAACTGACAATACAATACTATAAAAATCAAGAACAAATTCTAATATATAATACATAACTTTTTTTATTTCGATAAAGTTTACTCAAAGACACAGGGTAATTCACATTTACTGAAACTTCATTGGTATAAATGAGATATATAATAAATTCCACCAATGTAATAAATAATAAATAAAACTAATTTCATCATATTAGTCAACTTTGAAGGATAAGAATAACGTCCAATTAGTGTGATTAGTCTCAAATATTTATTCTTCAAACACTAAAAAATAATAAGTAAATATCACATTTCATATGTTTTATTAATGTATCTTCCCCTTTAAGTGAATGTTATCCCCAACGTTTGTACACCTGACTTGGGGTTAATTAAGTAAAGTAAATAATTCTTCAATGGTTTCTGGTCAACGACAAAAAACACCTTCACAGTTAAGTCTTTTAGTCTTCATATAAAAGGTATGCAAAGAATTTCAAACTTTATTAAGTTTCTTATTTTTGTATTTTCGATGATATTAAAGAGGACAGCAAATTACAAAAAAATGGACCAATTGGTAAAATATGTCTAAGGATATAGATCGCCACATTTCAATGATTATACTATTATAATATTAATTACTTTATCAAATTTAATATAAAAATATCCTAGTGAGTGTTGAAAGTAACACATTTTCATTGAATAAAAATTTACTTGACTAAAAAACTACCTGAGATATGAAAACTGAAAATATTTGGAGATTTCAATTGACACAATGGAAAAATATAAAGCCATGTCTATCAATATCAATTATACTAAGTTATATTCACTAATTATGTAGATATATAACTGCCATGTACTGAACAGAAATATTTTTCATTATATATATACATATAATATATATATATATATATATATATATGTGTGTGTGTGTGTGTGTGTGTGTGTGTATGTGTGTGTGTAACCAACATTTCTGGACAAACTATAAGGACATAAAATTCATAAATGCCAAATAGAAACTCATCTCTTAGCATTAGGATGAAAAATATCAGAATCTCCAAGAGCGAAGGCAAAATAAGATTCCGTGCTTTTAAAAGGACATATTCCAAGTTTAATTTACCTTTTCGTGAAAATGAAGTTAGATTTATAACTACGAAATAATTTCCTGAAGGGAATTTCAAGTACCTTATTGAATACATTACACGTCATTTGAGTAGCTATGTAACGAAATTGTACATTGAATGCATATTTTAAAAATGGCACTAGTTTCAAATACAGTTAATGTCGTACAGGGATCGGGAAACAGAAAATATTTATCAGGCTACTATTTGTCACACTTTGACATATGCAAAAACTATCTTTCAGACGAAACCTCCACATAAATGACATCGAGAAATATCCCTTACATAAAAATCTCTTTCCATATAAATGACAACATTTAACTATATATAAGGCCTAGTAACAATTAATTGTGTAAGGGATGAACTTCACATTTATCCTTGCCCACGTCCAGCCATAGTTCAACTACTCTCACCACTGGGCCCTGAAGATGTATACAGAATAAAAGTGCCTTTGTCAAACATTTGCTCGTGACGTAACGCATTTCGCATCCGGATTTGCTATCTCTGACTCTCATTTATATTCCTGTGATTTTTAATCATCATATTTTCATAAGAATGTATAATAACCTTTAATTATCATTTCTAAATACACAGGAAACATTAATACACACGGGGCTTGATATTTAAGGATTCTAGATGGCCTTATCTGAAAAAAAAAAAAAAATAAACTTGGCGGTTATGGATATAAAATAATTGCTTTCCATAGCGACTTTATCAATGCCTCGAAAATAAACTAACTAAAGTTACTCGGGAAACCATACAGCTTCAATTCTTCCGCCAGACAATCATCTCCATGACAGCATGTAGAGATTCTTTGCTTTAGTCACAGCAGAACAAGAGTAGCTAAAGATACAAAAGGAAAACGACTAATTTTAGATGAAAATATACCTACAGCTACGAGACAAAACTACCACTAGATACATATCTTCGATTAAGTAGTAAAAGTCATTTCTAGATATGTACACTTGAAAATTAGACGTAAAAATCGGTAAAAATCCTGGAATAAATATTGCCAGACATTTACCGTTTTAAAAAGGAATATATTGACGTAAAGGATGGGTATTACGGTCACCAACCCGTAAAAGATAATAATAAAATAGGGTAATATTACGGTCGCCTGTATTTTACTGAAATACGGCTGAAAACTGTGTATTTTCACAGATAATTTAAGATTAAAATTACTTTTTTTTTTAACTGTGTACTTCTTGTAACAAAGAAATAAAAGATTTTAGATACACACGCCGTTCATAAAAAGAAGAATAAAACTATTAGATACGTACCTCTTGGAGCAGTCTGGTCACGGCGTCGATGTCATTGTAAGTTTTGGTCATCTGGCTCACCCTGTTCCCGCATAACACTGGAAGACAAACAAATAAAAACATCAGCTCTCCGGATCAAACAATCACATACCCCACAATAGTGAGTCCAAATATAAAGCAGATGCATAATAAATCTGAACGACAGAAAAACAATAGTTATTCAAAATTTGGATAAACAATTCATACTTGTATGAAAAGTCACCATATTACTTTAATTCTAATAATGGCCCCTTATCACTTCTTAAATATTTGAACAAAAAGTATGATTGATTAATACTTATGAAACCTAACATTGATTAACTATCATATTCAATAATAATGAGCATAAATTCTTATTACCTCCGTCACTATTAGGAAAGTATTAAAAAAACACAGACATGTATATATATATATATATATATATATATATATATGTATATATATATATATATATATATATATATATATATATATATATATAGAGAGAGAGAGAGAGAGAGAGAGAGAGAGAGAGAGAGAGAGAGAGAGAGAGAGAGAGAGAGAGAGAGAGAGAGAGAGAGAGAGAATAAAATTATTAAACTTACACAATTTGCCAGACATTTTAAAAGTTACAAACTATAACAAGGTTTGTGACTGACTGAAACTTACCTTTAAGACATCCCTCCTTTTCCAGAATGCGTTTACCGAACTGCATATGAAATTTTTCAATAATATTTATTAAGAAGCTGTAATCAACACAATGGCTTATGACATCTTAAGAAACGAGGGTCAATAAAAGTTTAATGTTTCCATTCATTTATTCCCGATAATATACAACACAATATCTTTACTAAAAATATATCTCCATCTTTGTAAATACAATCACTAATACACAATATATTTATATGTACACTTTGTAGGTAGAGAACAAAACAAACTAGGACATACTTTTCAAGAAAAAAAAGTAAAAAAAAACAGGAAAACCCATTCTAACCCATCATCAGTTTATCTTGTGACATATCTCTGGACTACCAGCGTGGTTGCTGCTACTGTTGCTGCTACAAGATTCGTTTTCGAGAATCTCAGTGAATAATTCAACTATAGGTTTTTTGTATTGAAGCTGAAAAGTGCATAAAGCTGTCTTGCGTACTGCTAGAATACAAGCCCAGCAATTCCACAATGAGGAATCTTGCCCTAAGAACCCATACTCTTAATCTTCTCTAAAGACTGATATCTTCTTCCAGTCAGTAACCAGTAAAGCAAACGGGGCATTATTGACAAGCGGCACCCTGAAATATCTTGGCTGATGATTAAATGACATATTGTTTCAACCATACTGCACAAGATTCTTCATATTTTTACTTAACCCAGTCAATGGGTCAACGTTCCTGTAGAACGAATTTCTCACATTGCCAAAAAAATAACATTTTATAAATTACTTCATGATAATTTCAAGACAACCTAATGTTAGCCAAGGGGGTGACAACAAACACGACAACCGACAACACTTGCAGTTTTCTTTCTCCTTAGGCTTATTCTTAGACATACAACAAACTATCTAATTTTATAGTCTATCGTTGGGATCAAATTTCGTGTGACAATACACGGGTTTCTTCCCCCACAAGACTCCCATATATAAAATTAGCCGAGATCCCCCATTCCGCGCTAAACTATTATTTCCAGCTTTCACAAAAAGGGCGTGTTCCTGCCGCATGCATTTTTTTATATATTCTACTGTGACAATGTATAAAAGAAGTAATGCTCCCCTTTCAGGAAGGACGAAAACATTTCATGACAAACATTTCTTTAGTCAAAGAAAAATAGTGACTATCCTGCACTTCATAAAAACATATAAATAAATAATTCTCAAGTAAAAAAATAAACCTGGCAGCTAAAAACAAATGTGCTCCTAAATAAAAGCACCATATTTTTTTTTATCCAACTTTATCATCTAAAACGAAAGGCTAATACTAGGGTTCTGTACTACAGCCAGGGAGGATCGTCTGTTATAATTGACATGAAGGGTCAAGGCAGAGGCTCATCGTCTAAATCTGGGTCGTTCTGAGTTATTGCCGAGAGAGCATAAGAGACCCTTTGTTGTACTCTAAGCTTCCTTTGCCAGTACTCCAGCTGAGCCCCGAGAACTCTCATCTTCGCCTCGTGTTCAGCCACGGATTGGGCCATCTGCAACCTCAGGAGTTGCAATTGCGCCTGGTGTTGCTCTTCGCTGTGCCTTATGTTTGTCTCTACGACCTGGAGCCGGTGCTGGAAACGGTCGTTAGGAGGAAAAGTCGTGGTAGCGGCGTTGAAAGGGGTCCCGTCCGTCCCTGCTGCCTTGTCTGTTCCCGTAGTGGACGAGGCCGAAGTGGTCGTCGTGAAAGTGTTTGTTCCAGCCGTAGCAGTCGGTGGGGATGCCCCGTTTATTGTGATTGTTGCAGCCTCTGAGGTAGTTGAAATGCAGGGACCTGAGGTAGTGGCGGCTGCGTTAGGAGCGAGGAAGATGGAAGCCACCGTCGTGGTGGGCGAAGAAGAGGTAGTAGTGGAAGAGTCTACAGAAGAGCTCAGTATCGTCGGGCCGGACTCTAAATCACCGCTCGATAGCGTCGAGACGGCGTGAGGAAGAAGCAGCCCAGTTGCCAGCTGAGAAGTGGCAGGCGATGCCAAGAACGGAAGTGTAGAGGCTAAGGACCCAAGACTCCCACCTAAAAGGGACGTAACGAAAGGATGGAGGTTCAACACAGCTGGGACAGCACCGACGGCCCCTCCCCCTCTGTCATCCAAAGGCAGACTGTGATGGACACTGTCTGTGTCTTGAGCGTTATCGTCATCTTCCTCGTCTTTGACGATCTTTTCAGATTCCGTCTCTTCGTCTGCATTCCTTGGAGTCTCGTCCTCAGACCCTCTCCAGTCGCCCACCTCGCTGACGTCTCTAGGTGTGGGCGTTGTGCTCTGGGCTAGAGGGCTTTGGGGTCCGGGAAGGGTCACACCGTCCAAGGGCCAGCTTGATTCTGTGTTGTTGTTTTGCTGCCTTCCGTTCCTCTGGCTTTCGGCGCCTAACTTCCGCGCCCGATATTTAAGGTTCTCCCAGGCCTTCCTCAGTTGCTTTGTGTCTCTCGACCTGACATGCGGATGGGCATTGTACCTGGCCGTCAGGAGGCGCCACATCTCGTTCCGAATGGGATGTTTGTGGACATCAGGTGGGTCGAATTCGGTCACGCCTGCGTATTGTCTCATGAGGAGGCGTAACACTGCCTTTTCATGCTGTGTCCACATGGGGCGGCGTTGCTCCCGCCCTCCCGCACCACCTGCGCTGTATACTAGAGGCATCCCGACGCCCTCAAGCATACTTTACATCAACCCACTGAAAGGAATTAGTTGAACCGGTCAAAAGGAACTTGCGGGTCCTTTCATCCAAGCATTATAAACATACGCAATTTGAACCATAACTTGTACTTTTAAATCATCTAAGCTTCCTAAAGAATACAAAAAGTCTGCAAACTTTGGACGTTCATTTTTTTGTGTCATTAAACAATCATGTGATATATTTTTACTTCACATGTTGAAAGTAATTGCCGCACTTGTTAAGCACCTATCATTGTCATTTGGATTTAAATAAACTAAGTGTTTCCAGACAAAAGCATGTCACAATTTACTGGGCAGGGAAGAGTCGACACATCACACACAAAACACAGCCGTCGAGAGGTGGCTTATTGGTGTTCATACTTTTCCATTCACGTGGGATCATTTATCATTGGACGAGTTACAGTTTATCAGATAGTCTGACCCATCACCAGTATTAAAAATCCATTTGCCTGCCATGTTTTAGTCTTTTATTGTTACTTTCAAATAACTGATTTCACATTTCTGAAAGAGAGAGAATGATAAAACACGCTATTCTAAAAACACAAATTAATATGAAAGGTTGATTATGATGAATTATAAAGGCAGTTAAACCAGCGATAAATTATTCGTATGACTGATAAGATGAAATAGGGGTCCCAACAAATTGATCTTGAGAGGCTCTAATAACGTAGACTTCCCTTGAGCACCTCTTCTAATAACGGGCACTGTGGCCCTTGCAATAATATATGCACAATCCAACTCGCGTACGCAAACTCTTGCACTTAGTACTTATGTCAGAGAGAGAGAGAGAGAGAGAGAGAGAGAGAGAGAGAGAGAGAGAGAGAGAGAGAGAGAGAGAGAGAGAGACAGAGAATTTAGCAAACCAGAGAATACCAGAAACGAGCTCAGGGGAAAATAATACTGGAATTCGGTAACTCTCATATGAATTTGAAGTTTCATAATCACGAAACAGGGACTAATGTTTATCTAATTCACATTCTGGAAATAGTAGAAAAAATAACGAGATATGAATATACTGAATGAGAATTCTAGTCGCAATCGAGACATCTTAATTAGCATTATATCATACGCACTGATTAAAAAAAAACATGCAAAATTAAAAAAAAACTTTGGAACAACGACAACGTACTAACAACTATTTCCAAGCATTCAAGGATTTTATCTATAATTTTTTAAAAACATGTAGCCCTAATAGACGGTAAAGGGATTGATAGCTTTCAGATTATTATTGTTAGTGTTAACAGGGAAGCAAAGCCTCATAGAGTTCCTAAAAAATTCTATTCTTACTTTAATTTCTAATTAAATTTACCTTAACTTTAATGTGAATTTGCTTTCCTAACCTCCGACTCATGTTATCCGAGTTACATAAACTGTTATTACTATTACAAGGTGCAGCACCAATTATAAAAGCTGAATGATACAACCCAAAGTGCCTCAATATAGGGGAAAAAAAAAAACGATAGAATTGAAAAAATATTAAATCTAATAAAATATACAAATTTTACGAAACGCAAGGCTATTCTACAGAAGGGTTTCAAATAAATAAATCCAAATGATTAATGTTGATTATTCTACGAGATCAACATGCCATTAGTTTGGTCTCAAAATGACAAGTCACGTCACGATAAATGAGAATGATAACAGCTGGTGGTGAAGGGCAAAGGAATAAACCTCGAATACTTATTTGCAATTTGTAACAAAGAGTTCACACACAGTGAACTTGAAACAGATAGAACAATTACAAAGGCTTAATGGTGAATGTTTTCAGCTGGACACTCATTGAAGAATTGATTGTTTATACAAATTTCTTTTGAATACATCATTTTAAGGTTCCATTGAATGAATGTGCTAAGTGCATGTTTATCGGGGGAATTAATCTGTTGGTACTCAAGTATTAAACTTTCAAACAGGATGCCAGAAACCAATCAATCAATCATGTCATGAACATTCCAAAGAAAAGTTGTATGAAAAGCACAAATAGAATAAAATATTCTAGATCCAGAACACACACTTCCAGCAATTGGTTCCTATACTTAATTATAATTTGACAAATTTCATTCCAAATTGGATACTTGCATCCATATTTATATCAATGTTGTACTGTTCCTAAAATATCTTATTCTTCCTTGTTTTCTTTCCTCACTGGGCTATTTTCCCCTATTGGAGCCCCTGGACTTGTAGCATCCTGCTTTTCCAACTAGGGTTATAGCCTAACAAGTAATGATAATGATGACAAGATCAAGGAATATTATCCATAAAGTAGAGACCTACAGGGAAAATAAAACTACGCACAAAAGCTTGGCATCATCTACAATGCATGCTGCATTTCCATTGATCGATTAATCTCCGAATAGCTGGAACGCGTTCTGTATTGCGCGAAGCGAAGGACCGACCATCCCCAACGAGATATAAAACGTTCCGGTGAAATATAGCAAAGTCCAACAACAACACCACAGCAGCAGCAGAAGCATCAAGCAAGCATTTATTGATATTGGTGTGGACTGATGCCAGAGGTGGAGTGCCAGAGCCATATCACAAAGGAGAGAAACGCCGCCGAATATAACAAGAGAAATTCGGAAAAGAAAAGAACATTCTTGGTATGTGTCTACCCCATTCATGGTAACTTGCGAATGACTTGTTCCACGAACATCAATAACAAGTAAAGGTTAGATTTACCTTTCTTTCCAAAGCGTCCACTCTCTATGCTCTCAAGGTTTCAGATTAAAATTCCAGAGAGAGAGAGAGAGAGAGAGAGAGAGAGAGAGAGAGAGATGCAATGATTGTTATTCAAACAATTCCCATAGGGGCGCAACTGAGGTCGAAAACAGGCGACAAAAATTTACCTAACCTGTTATCCATGTTACCACTAAGTATTAAGGGCAGACCCATCCGCAGCCGCAGCCGGCCAAAGGTAGTAGCGGCTCGAAGTGGAAGGATGAAAGAGGAAAGAAGAGCAGATACGTACAGATAGAATGTGGGATAGGGGTGCCGGTATTTGAGAGAGAGAGAGAGAGAGAGAGAGAGAGAGAGAGAGAGAGAGAGAGAGAGAGAGAGAAAGAGAGGGGGGGGGGGGGGGTTAGAGCATTAGCGCCCGGCAACTTTAACATTCTCGCATAGACAACTCGCCGGGCCTGCACTCAGATGCACTTGAGAGACCCTTGAAAACTCCCAATGTTGCCGCCATCAGGAATTTCAACCTCCTTTTCCAACGCCTCATAACCTCTCTCTCTCTCTCTGCTTCTACCTTCTTCAATACCTCTCTCTACCCTAAACCGCCCCCATCCCTCCGTAACCTACAAAAGAACTTAACTCTCTCTGACACAAAGTCTACTAAGGAGAAACAAGACGACTGCAAACGCTCATATTAGATTTGATTGGTGTACATTCACGGGCAAAAGTGTATACACACCATAGATATTCTCTCTCTCTCTCTCTCTCTCTCTCTCTCTCTCTCTCTCTCACATACGAAGTGGAAGCAAATGATGGATTGAGAGAATACACGACAAATACAAGACACGGAAGTGTTCACAAAAAAAAAAATCACTTCGTCTGGAGGTCTGTGAGTCACTACAGAATCTTTATCACCCTTGAGTGCGTGAAGTGCTCGAATGAGGTCCTTCAGCTCTCTTAAAACAAATAAATTTTTGTTGCTCCTACTGACGGCAGTAAAAAGGTCCGCTAAACTCGCAGCACATTCCATTGAAGCCCTTTGCAATATCGATGCCTCGTGATCTCTTATAGGAACGACAGATTACTTACGCTCTGTATTGTTTTTAACAAAATCTCATAGACGGAAAAGTTAAATGAATGATGCCAAAGTTCCAAGATAAAGGATGCTATCAAAATGGTAAGCAGATCTCTCCCTATAAAACTAGCAACCACTAAGCCATCGCATTTCAATCTGACACATGTTTTGACAGCATCTGAGAGATAAAAGATAATGTTTAGGCGACTCATAGTTTCTCATATACATACATTCCGGAAGCAAGTTAATGATAATATTAATCTCTATATCTCAGTATGATTTTTGTTCCAGCAATTGAATAAAAAATATAGGCAATGGAAATAGATGTTCACTGAAAAAACTACCTTGTGAAGGTATATAAGAAACAAATGTTCAAAGATACATACGAATTAAATAGACAGGACGAAACGGGAAAAAAGAATAAAGTCACAGGAACAAAACATTAAAAAAAACGATAAGAAAGCAAAGGAAAGTACAAACTTCCCAAAAGATAAAATTGAAATAATAAATCAAACGGAAAGGAGCAGGAAACCAGAAAAGACTCAAGAAAACCAAGAAGGTAACAGGGAAAACCGAGCAATCGACATGATCTTTCTTAGCGGTACTCCAGCTACATTCTTCGCACTTTAATCCAATCAATACTTTGTAAGGTTGACATCTTTAGGACAGCTTTACGCACTCCCCAAAGTTAATCCAGGGATGATATCACCCATAAATGATTCCCCGTTGCCGTCACCACATTTCAGCAAACGTTCATGCCAAGATCCTTGCAATATGGTTACCTTAAACCGAGAGAGAGAGAGAGAGAGAGAGAGAGAGAGAGAGAGAGAGAGAGAGAATGGATTAAGGAAAGGTTTATCAAAAATTAACAACGGTTACTTCTCTCAAAGCTCTTTCACGCTCCATATTCATGGAAGAGAAGATAAAATAGGAAGGGAAGCGGCAGGCGACAAAGCGACAAAACAAGAAGAGCGAAAAAGAGCAATTTTAAAGTTTCCAGCAATGACATTCCATATATATATATATATATATATATATATATATATATAAAGTAAATTTCTGTGTTCCTACCGGTGGACGAGCATAAAAAATGGGAAAGAAATAGTTTTTGGACCAAGTTTATAAGTTATTTAAGTACTTTAAGGATTACCTTGGGTAGATCCATCAACTGTAAAGGGCTTCGTAATAAAATCCAAATAATCATTAATATCTGCCCACAGTAATGCAAACACTTATTTTTTATTAATATCAATGATGAAAACGAAATTGATACAACAAGAGCAGATTGCCTGGAATTAAATTACCAAGTAACTTATATTAAATTTTGTGAACGATGTTATACACAATGGCCGATATATGCACATATTTCCCAATGTCGTGGCACTCTAGAAAAAGAAATTTCCCCTAAAATAAATAGGTTTTGTAGATTCCTTTATCATTCATTGTTTATTTATTTACTAGATCAAGACTGGGAATAAAATGAATTCAGTTACCACAAATATATGCAAACTCATATCACAAATTTCAATGCCTTTACAATTCATCACGAATGTTCTTCAATTTGATCAAAATTGATAAAAAAGAAAATTTTTTCATAGTGCATAATATATCCACTTCACTAAACAAGGGGAAAATATCTTCCGCCACAGATAGTGTAAACAGTCCATTCAACCTCACAATAGTTATTTTAGTTTACAGGTAAACATTAGTGTCACTACAAAACAATTCCATTGTAATTCATCACACAAGTTCACTAAGAGTAGAAATAAAATATTAAGCCTCTGAGCGCAAATACAGGTCTCATTAACCTCGTCCACTGAATTGTGTTAAATACTACCATAAAATTCAGTATTGGAAACACAGGTCTCATCACTAGCTTTATAATCCATTAACCTCATTCACTGAATTGTGTTAAATATTACCATAAAATTCCTTATTGGGAACAAGTCTCATCACTAGCGTTATAATCCCATTAAATCAGTTCATTACAACTGAAAGAAAAATATCACCACAAAATTCCGTATGGGAAACACAGTCTCATCACTAGCATTATAATCCATTAACCTCATTCACTGAATCGAGTTAAATATTACCATAAAATTCAGCATTGGAAACACAGGTTTCATCACTAGCTTCATAATCTCATTAAATCGGATCATTAAAACTGTAAGAAAAATATCACCACAAAATTCAGTATTGGAAACACAGTTTTATCACTAGCATTATAATCCATTAACCTCATTCACTGAATCGAGTTAAATATTACTATAGAATTCAGTATTGGAAACAAAAATCTCATCACTAGCTTCATAATCCCATTAAATCAGTTCATTGAAACTGAAAGAAAAAATTTCAATCACGATCGCAAGAATGAAAACACACTTTCACGATGACACCGAAGGGTGGCACTCGAAATGCGTAAACACCTCTGATAAATCCTGTTTTTTTGAGTAGCTTTGGGGGAGAAAGGGGGTTCGAGGGAGGCGTGTCTCTTTACGTCCTGGCGATGGCATTGCACATAATGCAAAGGTCAGTTGGCACCGTGCAAGCTTCAGTTTACGTCAAATATTACCCCTAAGTAGAATGGTAGGGTAGGGGTGGATGGGGGGGGGGGGTCTGCTGAAACAACGATTGATTTCCACAGTGTATGTGTGTGTTTGTGTGTGCGTGTGTGACAAGCCAACTTCACCGCGGGTTAAACAAGATGTGCGTGTGTCTGTGCAAACATAAACATTGGGATGCACACTAATCAATAACAAGAGGAGGTTGGGGAGTCACTATAGAGAGTGAGATAGAGAGAGAGAGAGAGTGAGAGCGAGCGAGAGAGAGACTCACAAAGTCTAGTTTCGGCTTCATCAGATTTTGCATATTGAGAGAGAGAGAGAGAGAGAGAGAGAGAGAGAGAGAGAGAGAGAGAGAATATGTCCGTCAGTGTCTCCTGTGAGGAAAAGTGGAAAATAGCGATTGGTAGGGAGGACAAACAGTAAGTGTGCATGTATGTACACCAATTTGCGGCAAGAGAACAATAGTCGGTTTGGGCCAAAGGCCTTTGCCTGCGTACGCACAGGTGTTCCTGGCCCCACCAGAGCAGCCAGGAGACTTCGTGCGTACGCCCACCCGGTAACACGTGGGGGCAGGGAAAATGATTTCGGGACGTAGGGGTCGGGGGTGGGGACGTATACGCAAAGTTCCAGCAGCAATTCACAATTTCACAGTCACATTTTACCGATAACACTGACTTAACGTTTTTACACAATAACAGTCTGGGACGGGCTTCGGTCCCAAAGCTTTTATATCTGGGAGTAGTTTCCGTTCACATATCACAAGAGAAATTAATATCTTTAAGCATCACGGCACCGATACAGCATCATGGATGTAAGCTGGTTTTGTTGTTGGTCAGTCACTTGTGCCAGCGGCGAGCGCGCGTGTGTGTGTAAGTGCGCAACAGAGAGAGAGAGAGAGAGAGAGAGAGAGAGAGAGCCAAGCAAACGTTGTTGACGTACACGATTCACGTGGGAGCTGCACACACGCACAAACGCGCACACATACGTTGACAAGAGAGAGAGAGAGAGAGAGAGGCCCACCAGGCTGGCTGATTTTGCTTCTGCTTCTGCATGAGGCTGGTGATGAGGATCGCAACTGTGATGAATTAGGTAAATGAGGTATAGACACGGAATAGTGCGCCGGGACGGGAGAGAGAGAGTCAGTTTCTCTCTCAATGTGATGTGAGTGCGTGTGTGTGAGTGAGTGAGTGTGTGTGTATATACCGATGACTCCATCCGATCGACCACTCCTTCAAGAAGCGCACCGCTCCCTCCCCTTTCGTCTTAAGGGATCCCCTCCTGCACTCACAGACGCCCTCAGCCCCTCGCTCTCGCTCTCTCGCTCTCTCTCTCTTCCTCCTCTGGTTGAACAACCCTTTCCTCCCGAGGGAGTGACAGGACTCTTTCCGGGGGACGCCTACGGCGCCATGGCTTTTGGATTTTAGCGAAGGACAGACACTGCCTTCAGGAGAAGGACTCTAAGGAGTAAGGGGGGAGGAGGAGGGTAGTGGTGAGAGCACCACCGAGTCGGCGAGGGGCTACATGGGCTAGCGGCAGCGTCGTCGTCGTCGTCGTCGTCGGAAAGGGAGCCTGAACACTGGCGGGAGAGAGAGAGGGAGAGAGGGGGAGAGAGAGATATGAAAAGAGAAGACTTGTTGGAGGTGGTACGGGAGTGAGTGCGAGAGACTGCCCTGATGCGATGTCAGTGCCGGTTGAGGGGCGGTGCGAGTGCGCGGCGAGTGTGTCTGTGTGTGTGTGTGTGTGTCTGTGTGCCTGTTGGAGAGAGAGAGAGAGAGGGCAGGGGAGGGAGAAGACGTTAAGGAGAGAGAGAGAGAGAGAGAGGCGATGGACGGGTGAGGGAAGTATTAAGGGAAAGGGGGTAGTAGAGAGAGAGATAAGGATAAAGGACCACAACCCTAAAGGAACGAAGAACAACAGCGGGTTTCTTCGGAAAGAATGGCTACAGGAAAGCTAATAACACTAGGGAGAGAGAGAGAGAGAGAGAGAGAGAGAGAGAGAGAAGCACATGCACAGTACTAACAATCAGAGGTAATACTAAAGAGCAAAGCGGTTGAAGGGTGTACAGACAGTAGAGTACAAATTGTATAACAGTCTACAAATATATAACAAACGAGGCATTGAAAGAACATGGCTTACTAAGTGCTCGGCGATGGATTTTATGGATCGCAGTGGCAATGGCGGGTCCCGATTGTATGGGAGGGAAAATGTGGCGGTTTAGTAATGAGAGAGAGAGAGAGAGAGAGAGAGAGAGAGAGAGAGCCACGATGCGGAGATGACAAAAGATGAATATCGCAGGTATCTGAAAGTCAAGTCACTGTCGCGTAATGGTTACAATGTTTCTGGAGAAAAGACGCGCACGCAGATTTCTGGAAACAATTCACGATTGATCGATTGATATAAAGTTTTCCTGCATCCTGATATCGAAGGTCATTGACGCAAATATCGTATTATTAAAAAAAAATTCAATTCAATTCAATTTTAAACCATAAAAGCGAATGTCATAATAAAATTTAAATTACTTTCAGAATAACTGCTTCTGAAATAAATCTAAAAATACCGCTAGCATAGTACAAGATATTCTGCCCAAGAATCTTGGGAAGGATGAACCTGCCATGCTCACCTCTTGCCTCAAACATTAAAATTAATGAACAGATGATGAAAATATAATTTTGTTTTTGAATCTAGATGCCTCAAGCTACTGGATACATTAGAAAATTTGAAAAAAAATATATATAAAAGAGTAATTCAACCCTACTGTTAAAATTTTAAATGTACATTTCCTAATAAAAAAAAAATATTCGAAATGAAAAATCAAATTCTTCAGTGTCGGAAGTCCTAACATCCTAGAGTGAGAAGAAAATACCAAGAAAGTTTTGTTAAATTCATCACAATCGAACATCATTTAAATAATTAAAGAATGACTTTTTAGCCTTGACTTTAGAACATTGTTCCAGTCCACGTAAAATCCATTGCTGGTGAGAGTGTTAATCGTAATGTAAATCTTTGCTTCCTAACATGGAAAGGAATAACTTCCCTCTATCAGTCTTTGTAATTAGTCCTCTCTCATCAAATCCAAGGGGATGATTTTAATCTAAATAATCTGATTTTTAAATTCCCATAAATTATCTTATAGATATACACCAGCGTCTTAATTTTTTTCTTTTCTGAAGATATTTAATAAGAAATTGAGGAATTTCTTTTTAAACAAAATCTATATCCCTAATAAAAATATCACAACTCAAAATAAGAATGTTAGAACTATATTTGTAAAAATATAGATTTTTCTATTGTTTGCAGTTTATCTATTTACTTGAGCAAGGAAACAGAAAGCGGAAAAAATATAGTAATTATTACTTGAAAATCATATTTGTAAAAATATAGACTTTTCTATTGTTTGCAGTTTATCTATTTACTTGAGCAAGGAAACGGAAAGTGGAAAAAAGTATGATAATTATTCCTTGAAGTCAGTCGTCCAATATTTGATTAATTAACATTGGTTTATTTGATAATTTTCTTCTTAATCAATGATTGGCTTTCGGATTCTCCTGCTTTTGTTCTACGTTCGCTATAATCTTCTATCTCCATGGATGCAGTTCCATTAAATTGATTTAAATACAAACCAAGTTGCTTTGGATGCTATTTGCATACAAAAATATTGCATCATAATGGAAAGAATCTCGTATCGTATGTTTCAAACACACGAATGAAACAAAATTGTCGGTACAAATCATATATATATATATATATATATATATGTATGTATGTATGTATGTATGTATGTATGTATGTATATAGATAGATATATATATATATATATATATATACAAAGCCTGATAGGAATGTCACCAAAAATTAACTTTGTTGATTACCAGGATTAATTGAGTAATCTATTAATCCAGGTTGATTACTACGACTAAGATTACGAATACTTTGAAATGCCTCACAACTGTTTATTACTTCCAATGCGATAATCCCTCTGGGTAAGAGGATTCCAAACAGAAAGTTTCTTTACACTTCCACAAAGAAAACGTCCATCATGATTATCACGAATTCTCGTTTCGTCGGGTCCAGGGGTCGAGATAGGTCAGGCCGGATCAGACTATCAACGGCAAAGTATCTCGCACACGAAGGACAGATTGAAATCCTTGCCCGGCAAAGGAGAATATCAGCTCATGTGATGAAAACTTTATTTTCATATTTTTGTACTAGGTATGATAGCCAGGCCTTCTCCATCATGAGGCTCAATACTACATAGTATTCTAGAGAGTTTATTCCAGGTGTGACCAAGTTGTGGAATGATCTTCCTAATCGGGTGGTTGAATAGGTAGAACTTCAAAAGTTCAAACTTGCAGCAAATGTTTTTATGTTGAACAGGATGACGTAAGTCTTTTTAGTTTATATATGAAATATATGTTTTGATGTTACTTTTTAAAATATTTTAATTGTTCATTATTATGGTTTTTAATTTCCTTATTTCCTTTCCTCACAGGGCTATACTTCTCTGTTAGAGCCCTTGGGTTTATACCATCCTGCTTTTCCAACTAGGGTTGTAGCTTAGCTAGTAATAATAGTGAGGGAATATATAGGATGCAGATTGTGGTGGAGTGTGGATAGAATAAAAAATGCAGAGGGATTACGTATGAAAGATGGTCTTATAGGGGTGGATGAGATACGAGGAGGGGGGAGGGGGTCAAAGGCCTGTCAGTTGACCAAGACAGCAGGAAAAGGTAACCGGTCGATTAATTGGGCAGTTGAGGATTACGTGAGAGGAGCAAAAGGGGAGAGGGAGGGGAGAGAGGGTAGAAGGGAGAGGGAAGGGTTATTTGTGAAGAGGATTATTCCAGAGGGGAGAAGAGACTTTTTCATACAAGCAAGAAGGGAAGAACTTCAGGAATGAAATTACTGTCTAAAAGAATTATTACAAAATTAACATTATAAGATGTCGGAGGAATATATTTCCAAGAGGATGTAGGAAAAACACAGGGTAATCATCAAAGAGATGTATTTATGCATGGCTACGTACAAAGTTTTGCATTTATATGCATATACTTAGACACACACACACACACGCATATATATATATATATATATATATATATATATACACATATGTATATATATATATATATATATATATATACATATATATATATATATATATATATACACACAAGTGTGCCCATTTAACCTTTAGTATAAAAAAACTGTGCAAAGACGAGAACAAGATGACACACGAAGAGAGTATTCAGGCCAAACCCTAAAAAAAGAAAGACGTTGGGCCCAGAACGCAACCTCGAATCCCTTCCCTTCCAGAACACGTAACTTCAAAATGAAAATACCACTGAAATAAACATGGTTCTTCAACGCACGCGAAACCTGCCGGTTACTGGCTTCGCAATTATATTTATTAAGATCCTTTTTCTCAGAAGTTTCCAGTTCGCAAGTGAAAAAATATGAAGTGAAAAGACAGAATTAGAAATTACAGTCACGTGTCCTAGCTCACGGTTTTTTGTCTCTTGCATCAGGCTGCATTTCTTAGTACATGGTCTGACACCTGATTGTATTTAACACCTGGTATGAAAACTTAATTTTTGCACATTTTTTTGCAATGTGGGTAACAATTTTACAACCCTTTTAATGCTACTGTAATCAAGACAAATCTTAAATGTTCTGAATGGTGTTATAAAAATGTTTTCCTTCTTAAAATAGTTAAGGTCGAAATTTACAGCTATGACCACACCCAAATGATATGCCAATAATAGAAAAAAATAATAATAAAGAGGGCACCTCATTCTATCTTTCAAAATAAGACATGGAACAACAATAAAATAAAAAAAGATTCAATAAAAAATTTAAAAATTAAAAGTTTTGTATAAAGCAATCTATTGTCAATTGGATGACTTACTTCGCAAAGAAGTTATACGAGTCATTAAAAAAAGAAAACTATAAACTAAAACTGCCAATTAAATAAAATCGATCGACCACGCACACCAAACAAGGGTTAATCGGAGCGTTTCCAATCAAAAAATAAATCAAAATGATAATGATAAACATCACTTGCTTCCTGTTCATATAATAGGTTATCAAATTGCGCTACACGTTGTGAAATATAAGTTTGCCGATGGATTATCGTCATAAAATAACTTCGAAGCAAAGTTCAAAACGTGGCAAAATATGTACTAACACTTAATTGCCGATGGACGGTGTACTTTCAATATACACACACTTTAAAATAAATGAAAATATTTAAAAAACTTGAATCTAAAGAGATTAGCTTATTACTTCGATGTCCTTTTACACTTCTGGCTGTATTCCACCACAATTACCAGGTACACAGTATAGATGAGACCGATCTTGGATCTCTCGTTAGTGAGGCGAAGTTTATATCACAGTCAACAAAATTACCAAAGCTAAAAATACGACAATCATGAGGCATAACACGGTACATCCATTTCCAATGAGAATAAAAGGAAACCATAATTGTTTCCATTCACATATCCCACAGGTTATTGCACAAGCTGTCAAGGGATGATTGACAATCAGAATTGTCAGCAATAGCATCCTGATCTTTGGGATCCTATTCGAGAGATTGTTATACCCATTACAAAATACCAAAGACAGATGACGGAATAACGAAGCGTTATCATTATCATTATTATTATTATTATTATTTTCATTATTATTATTATTACTTGTTAAGCTACAACCCCAGGTGGAAAAGCAGGATGCTAGCCCAGGGCCCCCAACAGGCAAAATAACCCAGTGAGGAAAGGAAACAAGAAAGAATAAAATATTTTGAGAACAGTAACACCATTTAAAAAATATTTCCTATATCAACTATAAAATCTTTAACCAAAAAGGAAGAGAAATAAATGCGGTGGTACAATATTCCTTTTAAATCCTTTACAGATCAGCTGTCATGTCGACTTCCAATTTACCAACACACGCATGCCGAGGAGACAGTGCTCGAACCCATGGATCAATGATCATCATAATAACAACTATAATTAACAATCCTCAGTAGTGTCAATACACTTTAATTATTCTTCATGTTTACTGAAATTTACTGTGGGTTTTAGAATGGAAAACATGTAGTCAACGACATATTGACTATGGGTTTTAGAATGGAAAATAATGTAGTCAATGGCATATTGACCTTTTCAATAACAACAACAAAAATGATAATAATAATAATAATAATAATAAAAATTACTAAAAAATCTACAATTATATATCGCTTCATGTTTCATTTAAGTCAGTAGCTTTAATAATCATAATAATAATGATAATAACAACAATAATAATAATAATATGCAGTAAAAATGCAATGATATATCGTTGTATAATTTAAGTCATGATCTTTAATAATAATAATAATAATAATAATAATAAGGGCGATCAGGTAGCGACTATCTTTATAGTGCTACATGACTTAGTGTCTGATGCAAGGATTTAAAAGAGACAATCAATCGTGCTCCTTTAAGTTTTGTAGGACTAAATACCTACGGAGAGGGCAGTAATGAGAGCAAAATGCCCCACTGGCACACGAGAGAGAGAGAGAGAGAGAGAGAGAGAGAGAGAGAGAGAGAGAGAGAGAGAGAGTCTTACGATCTCAACAAGGAACATTGTGTAAACTCTTTATCTGCCTCGTGAATTACTTTATGGCACTTGAAGAGCAAATCAAGTTAGGCAACACCCCGTTGCAAAAAGAGCAAAGATGTTTATTTTCGATGACAATTCAACATTTACCCGAGAGCAAATTCATCTGCGTACCTTCCATTCATTCCCCATCTCACTCTTTCCAATTCTCTGTCCCATCGAAGTGATGAGGTGTTTATTACAATCTCGTTAGATGATCTTCCTTTCCTAACCATCTTCCTGGCAAGACAAGGGAGCGATACAGCCATAGCCATTTATGGAGCCCCATTTCCCCCTCAAACCCTTGCTTCTTTCTTCGTTTCCTTCCTCCTTCCTTCATCTTAGTGCAGGGACGCGAACAGATCGATAGCAATGTGGAAGTAGCGTGTCTTGGCCCTCGAAAAAGATGAAGAAGAAGAAGAGGAGGAGGAGGAAGAATACAGGGAGCCCTTTCCTCCGGATATTTCAGAGATGAAACAATGGCGGTTTTAGAGAGAGAGAGAGAGAGAAAAAAGGGAGTCTTGTAGGGTCAGCCACAAATTTATGTCGATATCAAAGCTCAAAGAAAAATATTCTAAAATGAGGTATTTGATATGGAAACCATTGAAGATAATTGAAATAATAAACAGTTTTTATTATAGACCCTTTTCCCTCGAGATAGCTATACTACTATAATACGCACACAATCTTTTTAAAGGTTATATAATACGTTACGGACATAAAGAAAGGAAGAAACATGCTAAACGTAGATGATCAGCCACATTACCCTTTTCTAGTAAAATATGTTTCCGGAATTAGATTCGGAAAATTTTTCCTAATGCCGTTATGTTATATCAACATAAATCCATCACATCCTATTTCAATGTCAGTTTCTATTCTCTTGTGTGCGTATATCTATCTATCTATCTATCTATCTATCATATATATATATATATATATATATACACACATATATATATATATATATATATATATATATATATATACTGTACACACACATTATATATATATATATATATATATATATATATATATATATATACTGTACACACATATATATATATATATATATATATATATATATATATATATATATATATATATATATATACACACACAGTTCACACATAAGCATGTAGCCTTTAGTGTGAATGAACAGTTTTCAGATTCCCTACCTTCAAGCGCTACCTTAAGCTAATCATATTAACAGAACGAGATATTTCAAATACACTGAAGACAAGCTATCACCAATGGCACGGTTTTACGCTTTTTCTGTTATAAAAAATACTAGCATTTTACGATGCACAATCCAAAACAAATCAGGACTCTTGGAAACTAATGCAAGTAATTGCAGTGAAACATTTTTCAAATATTGTTCAGAGGTACATCAATGGCCTATGAAGAAATTATGCTATAGGTTACAGCCCCAAATGTTTGTTTTTGGAGAATCTTCTATCTACTCTTCTTATTACATCGGTAGGCCTTAGCCATGTCACATATCGCTAATCCATACGCAATTCAGGAAAAAGAACTGCATGTATCAGAGTAATTAAGAGAAAACGAGTATCAATGCGCATCTATGGGTGAAGCTATGATATTTAACGTATAGTCATCAACGCATTTCCATATACAGTATAATACCCTTTAAAATATAAATATGATCCAATGTAAATACTAGAATGCACATGATTCTAATAGATTTGATTTATTTGCCCATTCGTGTATAGTTCCTATACTGCATAATCAGTTCCTCAGCTGTAGACCATTAATTTTGCCAAAAAGTAACAAATAATAACAATAACA
>NC_090765.1:59174624-59188795 GCF_036898095.1 Palaemon carinicauda | reverse complement strand
GTCACTGTCGCGTAATGGTTACAATGTTTCTGGAGAAAAGACGCGCACGCAGATTTCTGGAAACAATTCACGATTGATCGATTGATATAAAGTTTTCCTGCATCCTGATATCGAAGGTCATTGACGCAAATATCGTATTATTAAAAAAAAATTCAATTCAATTCAATTTTAAACCATAAAAGCGAATGTCATAATAAAATTTAAATTACTTTCAGAATAACTGCTTCTGAAATAAATCTAAAAATACCGCTAGCATAGTACAAGATATTCTGCCCAAGAATCTTGGGAAGGATGAACCTGCCATGCTCACCTCTTGCCTCAAACATTAAAATTAATGAACAGATGATGAAAATATAATTTTGTTTTTGAATCTAGATGCCTCAAGCTACTGGATACATTAGAAAATTTGAAAAAAAATATATATAAAAGAGTAATTCAACCCTACTGTTAAAATTTTAAATGTACATTTCCTAATAAAAAAAAAATATTCGAAATGAAAAATCAAATTCTTCAGTGTCGGAAGTCCTAACATCCTAGAGTGAGAAGAAAATACCAAGAAAGTTTTGTTAAATTCATCACAATCGAACATCATTTAAATAATTAAAGAATGACTTTTTAGCCTTGACTTTAGAACATTGTTCCAGTCCACGTAAAATCCATTGCTGGTGAGAGTGTTAATCGTAATGTAAATCTTTGCTTCCTAACATGGAAAGGAATAACTTCCCTCTATCAGTCTTTGTAATTAGTCCTCTCTCATCAAATCCAAGGGGATGATTTTAATCTAAATAATCTGATTTTTAAATTCCCATAAATTATCTTATAGATATACACCAGCGTCTTAATTTTTTTCTTTTCTGAAGATATTTAATAAGAAATTGAGGAATTTCTTTTTAAACAAAATCTATATCCCTAATAAAAATATCACAACTCAAAATAAGAATGTTAGAACTATATTTGTAAAAATATAGATTTTTCTATTGTTTGCAGTTTATCTATTTACTTGAGCAAGGAAACAGAAAGCGGAAAAAATATAGTAATTATTACTTGAAAATCATATTTGTAAAAATATAGACTTTTCTATTGTTTGCAGTTTATCTATTTACTTGAGCAAGGAAACGGAAAGTGGAAAAAAGTATGATAATTATTCCTTGAAGTCAGTCGTCCAATATTTGATTAATTAACATTGGTTTATTTGATAATTTTCTTCTTAATCAATGATTGGCTTTCGGATTCTCCTGCTTTTGTTCTACGTTCGCTATAATCTTCTATCTCCATGGATGCAGTTCCATTAAATTGATTTAAATACAAACCAAGTTGCTTTGGATGCTATTTGCATACAAAAATATTGCATCATAATGGAAAGAATCTCGTATCGTATGTTTCAAACACACGAATGAAACAAAATTGTCGGTACAAATCATTATATATATATATATATATATATATATATATATATATATATATATATATATATATATATATATGTATGTATGTATGTATGTATGTATGTATGTATGTATATAGATAGATATATATATATATATATATATATATATATATATATATATATATATATATATATATATACAAAGCCTGATAGGAATGTCACCAAAAATTAACTTTGTTGATTACCAGGATTAATTGAGTAATCTATTAATCCAGGTTGATTACTACGACTAAGATTACGAATACTTTGAAATGCCTCACAACTGTTTATTACTTCCAATGCGATAATCCCTCTGGGTAAGAGGATTCCAAACAGAAAGTTTCTTTACACTTCCACAAAGAAAACGTCCATCATGATTATCACGAATTCTCGTTTCGTCGGGTCCAGGGGTCGAGATAGGTCAGGCCGGATCAGACTATCAACGGCAAAGTATCTCGCACACGAAGGACAGATTGAAATCCTTGCCCGGCAAAGGAGAATATCAGCTCATGTGATGAAAACTTTATTTTCATATTTTTGTACTAGGTATGATAGCCAGGCCTTCTCCATCATGAGGCTCAATACTACATAGTATTCTAGAGAGTTTATTCCAGGTGTGACCAAGTTGTGGAATGATCTTCCTAATCGGGTGGTTGAATAGGTAGAACTTCAAAAGTTCAAACTTGCAGCAAATGTTTTTATGTTGAACAGGATGACGTAAGTCTTTTTAGTTTATATATGAAATATATGTTTTGATGTTACTTTTTAAAATATTTTAATTGTTCATTATTATGGTTTTTTAATTTCCTTATTTCCTTTCCTCACAGGGCTATACTTCTCTGTTAGAGCCCTTGGGTTTATACCATCCTGCTTTTCCAACTAGGGTTGTAGCTTAGCTAGTAATAATAGTGAGGGAATATATAGGATGCAGATTGTGGTGGAGTGTGGATAGAATAAAAAATGCAGAGGGATTACGTATGAAAGATGGTCTTATAGGGGTGGATGAGATACGAGGAGGGGGGAGGGGGTCAAAGGCCTGTCAGTTGACCAAGACAGCAGGAAAAGGTAACCGGTCGATTAATTGGGCAGTTGAGGATTACGTGAGAGGAGCAAAAGGGGAGAGGGAGGGGAGAGAGGGTAGAAGGGAGAGGGAAGGGTTATTTGTGAAGAGGATTATTCCAGAGGGGAGAAGAGACTTTTTCATACAAGCAAGAAGGGAAGAACTTCAGGAATGAAATTACTGTCTAAAAGAATTATTACAAAATTAACATTATAAGATGTCGGAGGAATATATTTCCAAGAGGATGTAGGAAAAACACAGGGTAATCATCAAAGAGATGTATTTATGCATGGCTACGTACAAAGTTTTGCATTTATATGCATATACTTAGACACACACACACACACGCATATATATATATATATATATATATATATATATACACATATGTATATATATATATATATATAATATATACATATATATATATATATATATATATATATATATATACACACAAGTGTGCCCATTTAACCTTTAGTATAAAAAAACTGTGCAAAGACGAGAACAAGATGACACACGAAGAGAGTATTCAGGCCAAACCCTAAAAAGAAAGACGTTGGGCCCAGAACGCAACCTCGAATCCCTTCCCTTCCAGAACACGTAACTTCAAAATGAAAATACCACTGAAATAAACATGGTTCTTCAACGCACGCGAAACCTGCCGGTTACTGGCTTCGCAATTATATTTATTAAGATCCTTTTTCTCAGAAGTTTCCAGTTCGCAAGTGAAAAAATATGAAGTGAAAAGACAGAATTAGAAATTACAGTCACGTGTCCTAGCTCACGGTTTTTTGTCTCTTGCATCAGGCTGCATTTCTTAGTACATGGTCTGACACCTGATTGTATTTAACACCTGGTATGAAAACTTAATTTTTGCACATTTTTTTGCAATGTGGGTAACAATTTTACAACCCTTTTAATGCTACTGTAATCAAGACAAATCTTAAATGTTCTGAATGGTGTTATAAAAATGTTTTCCTTCTTAAAATAGTTAAGGTCGAAATTTACAGCTATGACCACACCCAAATGATATGCCAATAATAGAAAAAAATAATAATAAAGAGGGCACCTCATTCTATCTTTCAAAATAAGACATGGAACAACAATAAAATAAAAAAAGATTCAATAAAAAATTTAAAAATTAAAAGTTTTGTATAAAGCAATCTATTGTCAATTGGATGACTTACTTCGCAAAGAAGTTATACGAGTCATTAAAAAAAGAAAACTATAAACTAAAACTGCCAATTAAATAAAATCGATCGACCACGCACACCAAACAAGGGTTAATCGGAGCGTTTCCAATCAAAAAATAAATCAAAATGATAATGATAAACATCACTTGCTTCCTGTTCATATAATAGGTTATCAAATTGCGCTACACGTTGTGAAATATAAGTTTGCCGATGGATTATCGTCATAAAATAACTTCGAAGCAAAGTTCAAAACGTGGCAAAATATGTACTAACACTTAATTGCCGATGGACGGTGTACTTTCAATATACACACACTTTAAAATAAATGAAAATATTTAAAAAACTTGAATCTAAAGAGATTAGCTTATTACTTCGATGTCCTTTTACACTTCTGGCTGTATTCCACCACAATTACCAGGTACACAGTATAGATGAGACCGATCTTGGATCTCTCGTTAGTGAGGCGAAGTTTATATCACAGTCAACAAAATTACCAAAGCTAAAAATACGACAATCATGAGGCATAACACGGTACATCCATTTCCAATGAGAATAAAAGGAAACCATAATTGTTTCCATTCACATATCCCACAGGTTATTGCACAAGCTGTCAAGGGATGATTGACAATCAGAATTGTCAGCAATAGCATCCTGATCTTTGGGATCCTATTCGAGAGATTGTTATACCCATTACAAAATACCAAAGACAGATGACGGAATAACGAAGCGTTATCATTATCATTATTATTATTATTATTATTTTCATTATTATTATTATTACTTGTTAAGCTACAACCCCAGGTGGAAAAGCAGGATGCTAGCCCAGGGCCCCCAACAGGCAAAATAACCCAGTGAGGAAAGGAAACAAGAAAGAATAAAATATTTTGAGAACAGTAACACCATTTAAAAAATATTTCCTATATCAACTATAAAATCTTTAACCAAAAAGGAAGAGAAATAAATGCGGTGGTACAATATTCCTTTTAAATCCTTTACAGATCAGCTGTCATGTCGACTTCCAATTTACCAACACACGCATGCCGAGGAGACAGTGCTCGAACCCATGGATCAATGATCATCATAATAACAACTATAATTAACAATCCTCAGTAGTGTCAATACACTTTAATTATTCTTCATGTTTACTGAAATTTACTGTGGGTTTTAGAATGGAAAACATGTAGTCAACGACATATTGACTATGGGTTTTAGAATGGAAAATAATGTAGTCAATGGCATATTGACCTTTTCAATAACAACAACAAAAATGATAATAATAATAATAATAATAATAAAAATTACTAAAAAATCTACAATTATATATCGCTTCATGTTTCATTTAAGTCAGTAGCTTTAATAATCATAATAATAATGATAATAACAACAATAATAATAATAATATGCAGTAAAAATGCAATGATATATCGTTGTATAATTTAAGTCATGATCTTTAATAATAATAATAATAATAATAATAATAAGGGCGATCAGGTAGCGACTATCTTTATAGTGCTACATGACTTAGTGTCTGATGCAAGGATTTAAAAGAGACAATCAATCGTGCTCCTTTAAGTTTTGTAGGACTAAATACCTACGGAGAGGGCAGTAATGAGAGCAAAATGCCCCACTGGCACACGAGAGAGAGAGAGAGAGAGAGAGAGAGAGAGAGAGAGAGAGAGAGAGAGAGAGAGTCTTACGATCTCAACAAGGAACATTGTGTAAACTCTTTATCTGCCTCGTGAATTACTTTATGGCACTTGAAGAGCAAATCAAGTTAGGCAACACCCCGTTGCAAAAAGAGCAAAGATGTTTATTTTCGATGACAATTCAACATTTACCCGAGAGCAAATTCATCTGCGTACCTTCCATTCATTCCCCATCTCACTCTTTCCAATTCTCTGTCCCATCGAAGTGATGAGGTGTTTATTACAATCTCGTTAGATGATCTTCCTTTCCTAACCATCTTCCTGGCAAGACAAGGGAGCGATACAGCCATAGCCATTTATGGAGCCCCATTTCCCCCTCAAACCCTTGCTTCTTTCTTCGTTTCCTTCCTCCTTCCTTCATCTTAGTGCAGGGACGCGAACAGATCGATAGCAATGTGGAAGTAGCGTGTCTTGGCCCTCGAAAAAGATGAAGAAGAAGAAGAGGAGGAGGAGGAAGAATACAGGGAGCCCTTTCCTCCGGATATTTCAGAGATGAAACAATGGCGGTTTTAGAGAGAGAGAGAGAGAGAAAAAAGGGAGTCTTGTAGGGTCAGCCACAAATTTATGTCGATATCAAAGCTCAAAGAAAAATATTCTAAAATGAGGTATTTGATATGGAAACCATTGAAGATAATTGAAATAATAAACAGTTTTTATTATAGACCCTTTTCCCTCGAGATAGCTATACTACTATAATACGCACACAATCTTTTTAAAGGTTATATAATACGTTACGGACATAAAGAAAGGAAGAAACATGCTAAACGTAGATGATCAGCCACATTACCCTTTTCTAGTAAAATATGTTTCCGGAATTAGATTCGGAAAATTTTTCCTAATGCCGTTATGTTATATCAACATAAATCCATCACATCCTATTTCAATGTCAGTTTCTATTCTCTTGTGTGCGTATATCTATCTATCTATCTATCTATCTATCTATATATATATATATATATATATATATACACACATATATATATATATATATATATATATATATATATATACTGTACACACACATTATATATATATATATATATATATATATATATATATATATATACTGTACACATTATATATATATATATATATATATATATATATATATATATATATATATATATATATATACACACACAGTTCACACATAAGCATGTAGCCTTTAGTGTGAATGAACAGTTTTCAGATTCCCTACCTTCAAGCGCTACCTTAAGCTAATCATATTAACAGAACGAGATATTTCAAATACACTGAAGACAAGCTATCACCAATGGCACGGTTTTACGCTTTTTCTGTTATAAAAAATACTAGCATTTTACGATGCACAATCCAAAACAAATCAGGACTCTTGGAAACTAATGCAAGTAATTGCAGTGAAACATTTTTCAAATATTGTTCAGAGGTACATCAATGGCCTATGAAGAAATTATGCTATAGGTTACAGCCCCAAATGTTTGTTTTTGGAGAATCTTCTATCTACTCTTCTTATTACATCGGTAGGCCTTAGCCATGTCACATATCGCTAATCCATACGCAATTCAGGAAAAAGAACTGCATGTATCAGAGTAATTAAGAGAAAACGAGTATCAATGCGCATCTATGGGTGAAGCTATGATATTTAACGTATAGTCATCAACGCATTTCCATATACAGTATAATACCCTTTAAAATATAAATATGATCCAATGTAAATACTAGAATGCACATGATTCTAATAGATTTGATTTATTTGCCCATTCGTGTATAGTTCCTATACTGCATAATCAGTTCCTCAGCTGTAGACCATTAATTTTGCCAAAAAGTAACAAATAATAACAATAACAACATTTATTAATCTACTGCAACAAAAAAATGGTATAGTGTAATTACGTTCTGCCAAAGACATTAAACAAAAGTTTTCTTCTTGAATATATTTTTCTGAAGTATATTGTTATAACAAAACGGAAATCTCAAGATTTCCACGATATTATAATTCTCGAAAGTAATAATAATAATATTTTAATAATAATAACAATAATGATATTAATAATGATAATAATAATAATAAAAAAAAAAATAATAATAATAATGATAATAATCATCATTATCATCATCATCATAACAAAAGACTGAATAGCACAGAACATAAATATTAATTTCGGTTGGGAAAAAAAATGTACCAAGTTACGATCTGGTAATCAAAGACTTAAGAAAAAATGCAGGTGTCCTTCCACACGAACCATGTTTCTATTTCTTTTTTATTTTCTGTTTATCAGGAAAGACCAACAGCAAATTTGCATGACTGCACGAGTCGCCAATACATCACTGCCACCTCAAGATGGCAGTCAAGACTTCGCCAATATAATAATTTGGCCCAAATAAGTCGCCACTTAGATTTTCCCGTTGCTGACAAACCTCTAGATTACAGGAGAAGAGTATTAATATCGATCGAGTTCGGTACGGGTTCAGTAACGTGTAGAACTTCGAGATCTATTTACAAACTGGTTTGCGTGATTCTGACTGGCCCCTTCCAGGACGCTATTTTCTTTTCTTTTTAAAGAAAATATCACGACCAACAATCTCTCTCTCTCTCTCTCTCTCTCTCTCTCTCTCTCTCTCTCTCTCTCTCTCTCTCTCTCTCTCTATATATATATATATATATATATATATAACATATATATATAATATATATATATATATATATATATATATATATATATATATATATATATATATATATATATATATATATATATGTGAAAATTTGAATTCTTGAGTCAAACAACATTAAATTACTAATGTTTGGTAACGAGAGAGAGAGAGAGAGAGAGAGAGAGAGAGAGAGAGAGAGAGAGAGAGAGACGCTATATATAGGATATAATAAGATGTATTTGAGAGTATTAACAATTAAATATACATATACATATATATATATATACACATATATATGTATATATAAAAAATTTATACATTTATACAGTATAGGAGAAGGAAGACAAGATGATGGATTAACGAACTACGAAAATTTGCGGGTATACAATGACATAGGAATATATATATATAATATAATATATATATATATATATATATATATATATATATATACACATGCATATATATAGATATATATATATACATATATATGTATATATAGATTTATACATATATATATATATGTATATATATATATATATATATATATATAAATATATATATATACATGCATATATATAGATATATACATATACATATATATGTATATATAGATATATACATATATATATATGTACATATATAAATACATATATATATATATGTATATATATATAAATACATATATATATGTATATATATATAAATACATATATATATGTATATATATATATATATATATATAGGCATATATCTATATATATATATATATATGTATATATATAATATATATATATAATATATATATATATATATATATATGTATATATCTATATATATGTATATATATGTGTGTATATATATATATATATATATATATATATATCTATATCTATACATATATATATCTATGTATATATCTATATATATATATATATATATATATATATATATATATCTATATATATATATCTATATATATGTATATATCTATATATATATATCTATATATATGTATATATCTATATATATATCTATATATATATATATCTATATATATATATATATATATATATATATATATATGTATATATAAATACATATATATATATATATATATATATATATATATATATATATATATATATATATATATATAACGTACAATAGAGACTGACGCTAAATATAACCCGCTATAGAAATCCCAACTGTATACTTTCATGCAGCATAGCTTCATTAAAGCAATAGGACAAAAATTGTACCAATAACTGCAAGAGACGTAGGGCAATGAATATAAAGTAAATAAAAGTACTTATATTTTAGTACTTGTTTGAAACAGCCGTTGGACTATTGAGGTAATGAAAAGTTTGCAAGTCACGTCTGCTTCGTAATGGGCACATGCAAAAAGTTAAAAACTTTTTTTTTTTTCTGTCTGTATGATTTGATTTCTTCATGATTTTCCGATAGTTGGTTGGTAATACAGTTTCAATCCTTAATATGGAAATCATCATTTAGTTAAACATTCATAAAAATTCGTAATTGATAATCGCAATGACACATACTTACATTATCATTTAATATCTCATACGACTATCAACAACACTCTACCTCCCCTTTTCTAATATTCCTATACGTATTTTATTTTTTAATAGTCAAATTATTTTCAATCAATTCCATACGACAAACTCTCTATGCGATAGATAGTCGACTGTGGTGAGGCTCATCCAAGAACATAAACCAGTCCTGTGTCGTAGCCAAAATTAAGCTGAAAATTTTGACATAATGAAGGACCCTTTGATAGACCCTAACATCTGTAAACAAGCAATTGTGCGTTGAGGGGATTGATGTGCTGCTGAGGAGTTTTTTCACGTTGGTATTTCAAGCAATTGATGTCCACGTTTTCTACATATTGGTTTATCCTAAACTTATCAGTCACAAAAATAAAGTGGCATGTTTCCTTTTACCCGGTGAAATTACTTCCTAATTAACAAGTTATTAATTCGGAACTGTCGAAATCTATTCAATATCAAATTTAAGAGAACAACAACAACAATTACTTCTACTACTACTAATGATTAATATAAATTATGGCAATTAAGGCGGTTTTAACCTGGTACCCCCACAGGCGAAAGTAATGATGCTAGACACCTGACAAGGATGGTAATGTGCATTGTAAGTTAAAACCCGTAGTACCTCTAATGACATGGACAGTGAATCTTGTACTTGGTAATTAGTCAAATGTATTGGGTTGCAATCACTCTTGAAAATGACAAGGGTGGTACCAATCTTAACCCTAATTGATATTCGAGAATTCGGAAAGGCTAATATCCTATGCAGACTTCTACTTTAAACGAACTTGAAGGTTTGACATCAAAGCTCTGTATCCATCAGCAAACTTGACATCTATCAGCATCAAGTATTAGATGAAACTATGAAAATTAAATGATGATTTTTCTAAATATTTAAAAGTGGACGATTTCTTAAAATTTCGAGCCCTCAATAAGTTGAATCTCATTAAATCAACCAATAAAGTCATCACTCTCAAGTATTGTGTCAAATAAAGGTATTGACAATTTCATAAATATGAAGAATATTCTATCTAAATAAAATCATTCTTTCGTGATAGACACTTGAAGACTGACAAATATTAGGACAAGTGGTTTCGAAGAATTGTTGGTCAAAGGACGCTGCTTTAATCTCTATTTGCTTTGTTAAAAACAAAAAAAATCTTAGCCTCCACTTACTTTGTCAAAATTGGGTGCTATGACTTCTAGTCTAAGAGCCCCCCGTCTAGAGACGACCTCTAGACATTCACCAACAAACACACAAATGAATTTGCTTTGTCAAATCAAGTCTAATATTCCTTCGCCCTACATGCATTTATGATGCATATCCCAATGAAAAAAACTTTAACTCCTAGTACAAAAACCAGATGCAAGATGCATAAACAAGAGTGTCTGCATTGAGTGCAAATGGGGCTGCGCTAACCAGAAAATACTAAACGTGAGAAACAAGAAAGTTCAATGTCAATTATTCTCAAGCTATCGGTATTAAATCTTGACAGATGCCATGAATACTGGAACAACTGATTTTCAACTTTGTAAGACCCAATTGACAAAACACTGATTTTCATCCTGTCTTCATTCTACACACTAGGAAGGAAAATCTACATAAGTCTATTAGATGTATATTTGGAGTTAAATTATAAAGTTGTTATAAAAGGAAATCATCTAGAAGGGACAGGAGGAGATACTTGAGAAAAACTGTACATCGAAGTATCTTATTTTTAACTCACTATATCTCTAGTTTCAAAATCTTGTCCTACTGACAATAAAATTCACGTGGACTGCTATTTGCCAAAAGATAAAGAAAACTAGAATAAGTGGCCCATATTTACAGTAAGATTCGCGTGGACTGCTATTTACCAAAAGGTAAAGAAAACTAGAATAAGTGGCCCATATTTACAGTAAGATTCGCGTGGACTGCTATTTACCAAAAGGTAAAGAAAACTAGAATAAGTGGCCCATATTTACAGTAAGATTCGCGTGGACTGCTATTTACCAAAAGGTAAAGAAAACTAGAATAAGTGGCCCATATTTACAGTAAGATTCGCGTGGACTGCTATTTACCAAAAGGTAAAGAAAACTAGAATAAGTGGCCCATATTTACAGTAAGATTCGCGTGGACTGCTATTTACCAAAAGGTAAAGAAAACTAGAATAAGTGGCCCATATTTACAGTAAGATTCGCGTGGACTGCTATTTACCAAAAGGTAAAGAAAACTAGAATAAGTGGCCCATATTTACAGTAAGATTCGCGTGGACTGCTATTTACCAAAAGGTAAAGAAAACTAGAATAAGTGGCCCATATTTACAGTAAGATTCGCGTGGACTGCTATTTACCAAAAGGTAAAGAAAACTAGAATAAGTGGCCCATATTTACAGTAAGATTCGCGTGGACTGCTATTTACCAAAAGATAAAGAAAACTAGAATAAGTGGCCCATATTTACAGTAAGATTCGCGTGGACTGCTATTTACCAAAAGATAAAGAAAACTAGAATAAGTGGCCCATATTTACAGTAAGATTCGCGTGGACTGCTATTTACCAAAAGATAAAGAAAACTAGAATAAGTGGCCCATATTTACAGTAAGATTCGCGTGGACTGCTATTTACCAAAAGATAAAGAAAACTAGAATAAGTGGCCCATATTTACAGTAAGATTCGCGTGGACTGCTATTTACCAAAAGATAAAGAAAACTAGAATAAGTGGCCCATATTTACAGTAAGATTCGCGTGGACTGCTATTTACCAAAAGATAAAGAAAACTAGAATAAGTGGCCCATATTTACAGTAAGATTCGCGTGGACTGCTATTTACCAAAAGATAAAGAAAACTAGAATAAGTGGCCCATATTTACAGTAAGATTCGCGTGGACTGCTATTTACCAAAAGATAAAGAAAACTAGAATAAGTGGCCCATATTTACAGTAAGATTCGCGTGGACTGCTATTTACCAAAAGATAAAGAAAACTAGAATAAGTGGCCCATATTTACAGTAAGATTCGCGTGGACTGCTATTTACCAAAAGGTAAAGAAAACTAGAATAAGTGGCCCATATTTACAGTAAGATTCGCGTGGACTGCTATTTACCAAAAGGTAAAGAAAACTAGAATAAGTGGCCCATATTTACAGTAAGATTCGCGTGGACTGCTATTTACCAAAAGGTAAAGAAAACTAGAATAAGTGGCCCATATTTACAGTAAGATTCGCGTGGACTGCTATTTACCAAAAGGTAAAGAAAACTAGAATAAGTGGCCCATATTTACAGTAAGATTCGCGTGGACTGCTATTTACCAAAAGATAAAGAAAACTAGAATAAGTGGCCCATATTTACAGTAAGATTCGCGTGGACTGCTATTTACCAAAAGGTAAAGAAAACTACAATAAGTGGCCCATATTGGGTCTCGCGGACTAATACCCAGAGGCAGGAAAGGCATCTTACATCAAATAGCCTTAAGCTATTATTCCAGGACCCTTTCACACACGCAATATTATAACCCTCTGGTGATATCGATTTGCATTGCACCATTCCGTTCCAAATCCCTAACAATCATCGCTGGAAACACGAGTTCCAGGAATCCCTAATCTGAGCGCACAATAATTTCACAATCGCCGACAAATCACCTGCACGCGTAATCTTGGAAGTCGAGGAAATCCCAAAAAGATAATGGTGATTGAAATGGAGTCTTCAATGGCAAACTTAGTTGCTCGCTGACAAAGGATCGGATAAAGGAGATAAGGAAGCTAAAGGAAGCTTAGCCAAGCCAAAGTCGCTACGCGATAAGCCTGAGGAGACTTTTGGAAGCGGATTGTATGAACACATTACTCTAATGACTGGGAAAGGGGCTACGGCGTAGGAGAGAGAGAGAGAGAGAGAGAGAGAGAGAGAGAGAGAGAGAGAGAGAGAGAGAGAGAGAGAGAGAGGCGATAACCATCTGAGAATTATTCAAGGAAATATTATCTGTGTAAAATCGAGCTTATAATATTACGAAGTCATATCGCTCGTTATCTTGATCAACTATGCCATTTATCTCACGACGGCTAATATGTTGTCCTTTCCTTTTTTCTATCTTAAGCAAATGTCGAAGTGATCTCATTCCACTGTCATTATTTTAGGTACCTTAAAATTCAACAATTAAACGTATATGATCATTTCCTCTCCAGTACAAGCTAATAATGAGGTGTCACTCGAGAATGCACAACTTAACCACTGGACAAGTTAATGTTAATTGAGCTAATTACGTTTTGTTCTGCAATTTCATTTATATGACTTTAGGATGAAAAAGCCTTCTACGCAGCAAGGGATTGTGGTAATGGAAAGATGAACTTGGATTATCAAAGTCAAATGGAAAAAATGAATGAATTTTGTGATTTGAAGGAATGTGTTTAGCCATACTTCAGCTATGAATGTATTTGCCGAAAAATAAATTGTTATAGTGCTAACAAGAATATATTTTATAAAAATGTTACCAAAACACATTGTCAATAAAATTTTACAAAAGCTGACGAGATAATACTGTATGTTCGAACGATAATGTCAAAATCTGATTAAGATTAATATCAAGTTCATATATTTATGTAAACTGAATC
>NC_090765.1:59162124-59169624 GCF_036898095.1 Palaemon carinicauda | reverse complement strand
CAAAAAAAAAAGGGGGGAAAATGACGATTAAACTTATATTATCTCATAATGAATCCCGAGTTACAGATAGTGTGTATTTGCGAATGCACGGGTGCGCGCGCAAGCTAGAAAACAGACGGGTGACAGCCAGTTCTTTACAACATGCAAATTGAAGTTATAATTACGGCATTCAAGTACGTTGTAAACGAAAGCTTACAAACGGTATGCAGTTATTGATAGACATAAAATTAAGCAAGGAAGGTCTTTATAAAATAAACTTCATAGGTAATAAGTTAACGCTTAAACATTCTAAAAGTGTTCACAATTCAAACTACCTAATTGCGTAGGCCATCTGTTTTAATTTCGTGTTTTTGATGGTCGTTCTCCTTTCTACACTTTTAGAATTTTTAAGGTTAACTTATATATATATATATATATATACATACATACATACATATATATATATATATATATATATATACTGTATATGTATGCATGCTCATAAATATACTCACTACAGACAAATGTCATTAAGTCGAGCTCACCATTCGTCCGGTTAGTAATAAACGGATAAGATGAATGGCGTCGTCTGCCATATTTAGTGTCTTCCTTGTTACATTCTTGTGTGTCAACACTTCGCGTTCGGCACTGATTGCCTCCTCGCCCCTTCCTGAGAGCGGGACGAGAGACTCGGGCCCTGGCAGGCGTTGGGGAGGAGCGTCTAGGAGAATGACATGCCCTTTGAAAAGGGCCTGGTCTCTTGGTAGTTCTACATCCTAAAGAAGATTCTCTGGCACAGTCGGTTGTGGACTCCATGGTTACTGTGCGACGTCAAATACAGGTTGACAGCGAAACGCTTCGCTGACTCAACCCCGTGAAACAGAAGAAAACAAAAACTATATAATAAACTGGTTGACTGAGTTTATACCAGATTATATAGAAACAAGTCACCCAGTTGTATGTGCCATTCACATTTTTTTCCAGGTTCGTCTTGAATATGGCCAGTTTTCGACTGTAGAAACCGCTAATAATTTATTAAGCATTCGCCAAGTAAACTGGCTGCGTCGAAGCCAATGTTAATTTAACCGAATGGCTGTTAAATTCCATAGCCAGTGTTAATTAAAAAGTACTACCTACTATTGTTATAAACACAATTTTCAGCACGATTAATGTAACCAGGTCCCACGACCAGAGAAAAAACCGTATATCTTCCCCCAAAACGTCAAAGCACGCTTCCAAGAACTACCACAACTCCACAACTCTATCCAGCTGTCCTGGTAAAAGAGTAAGAGACCAAAGAAAGCCTGTCCCGCCACTAAACAAACAGGCCACACTTCACGTATTTAAAAACATTTTATCTTACACCCAGCATGTTCAGGGTATGGTCGTTTTAACCACTGGAAAACGAAGCACACATAACCCCCTCTAAATACTAATGTCACTAAAAACCACTTTTGTCACAACAAACCATAAATTAAGAATGGTTTGTAGTAAAAGCTATTCTGAAAAAAATGGCTAATCGTCAACTCAACCTCAGGGAGTAAATGATCCACCTAACCTGTCAGGTAGATGTTTCCCCACCACGTAAATCTTGCATTGTTATTAGAGCTCAAAGTTTAAAGGCCTTTTCTCATCTTTCACTCAACAAGTAATAAATAACATCCGGTCAAAGGGCTAACCTGTCTTAAATGTTTAAAAAAAGTTACAAAGATGAACGTGAAGAATATTTACAGTTAAACGAATACTTTGATAATATAAAGGTTTGCAAATGTAGGAAAATATTGGCGTTTACTCTTTTTTTTCTAAATGTACTCCATATATATAATGTATATGTATGTATGTGCATATATATGTATGTATATATACATTCATATATATATATATATATATATATATATACACACGTTTGTATACCTTTTCATATTTACATATAAATACATACGTACAAGCATACCATACATACTGTATATAGACAAAAATATATATAGTTATACATATCGGCATATATATATATACATATATATATATATATACTAATTTATATACATATATATATATACATATACATGTATATACTGGATACATATACACATACATATATACATTACATACACATTATATATATATATATATATGTGTATATAATGTATATATACATATATATATATATATATATATATATATATATATATATATATATATATATATATATATATAGCTATGAAGAACTTTTATGTTGAACAGGCTGACAAAAGTTTTTATAGTTTATATATGAAATATCCATTTTAATGTTGTCATCGTTTAAAAAAATATTTTATTTCAATTGTGCATTACTTTTCATCCCATTTATTTATTTCCTTATCTCCTTTTCTCACTGGGCTATTTTTCCCTGATAGAGCTCTTAGGGTTATAGTATCCTGCTTTTCCAACTAGGTTTTAGCTTAGCTAATAATAATAATAATAATAATAATAATACTTGGAAAAAATGAAATTTCAGTCAGCAGTGTCAACTGCTTCCAAACTATTGCCTAACCCTGGACGGCAATAAGGATAGGGCTAGGGAGGGGGAGGGGACACAAGGGTGATTGAATAACCAGGGCTGCTGGAAGGAAGGAAAGACGACTATGGCCTACGTGCCCAATCTCACGATTAAACATCACATAGGAAAGAATGCCTACCCGTCCTCCACCCACTCTCTCACCAGGGCACACCGCTACCCCTGATAAAAAAATACCAACATATTTCATTTGATATCACAAGGAGTTCGAAAATTAAATTGAAAATTCTTTATAATATTGTGCAAATCAACAGCTATTCTTTGGCGTTGAAACAGGATGCGTTTTTCAATAGAGTAAAGGTTTAAAGGCCATTCATGAATGGCAAGAGGCAAGGAACAGTGACATTGCCCTGCTTGTGGCAAGCAGGACAGTGACTTAGAGACTGACCATATATACATATGATCAACACCCAAGACCCCTCTCCATCTAAGCTAGGAACAGGGAGGGCCAGACAATGGCTGCTGATGACTAAGCAGATAGACTTATAGGCTCCCACAAACCCCTATCCTCAGCTCGCAAGGATGTTGAAATTGCAGCGACCACAGGAACTAACGAGTTTGGGCAGGACTCGAACCCCAGTCAGGGAAATTACCACATAGGCCACCACATTGTAGGAGTTTTATTTCAAATTTTAATCATGCAATTATGATGTATATACGCTACAATATTATAAATGGTTAAAACTGTAAATGTATATTTCTAAATGAAAGGAAAAAAATCTCGAGGGTGACAGAACAAACCACACCAAATATGGATGCTCAATCTTTCCCAGTTACATTACTCGACCGTACAGTGAGTTGGGTGGGTGGGTGGGTGGGTGTTTGGGCGGATGGGCGGCCGGACTGGAAGGCCAACCGTTAAAGTAAAAGCTTGGACATAAACGAATTCCAAAAACTAGTGTTGCTAGTTATGCTAGACGGCAGAAAATTTTCCTATGGAGGTATTATGTCTAAGTAAGTGCTGTAATGCAAAACTAAAATCTGCTTGTACAAATACATTATATATGCTAATAAGGTTATTAACAAGCAGAAAAAACTAATAAATATTGCGACACGCCTTTCTCAAGCCCACTCTAATAACGAAAAAGGAAAGAGATTCCTATTGGCATACTATAGGAGATTTTAGCTTAATACTTTGCTTTTAACTTGAAACATTTTTCATAGTATTTTACATAATATTATATTAAATGGTTTAAAGCCTATGGTGTGCCTAAATATATCCCTTTGAGAATATACAGTTTCGAGAAATTGTTTCTTTTTTCTTTTTACAGACATCAACAATCACTAACTTGATTTCATGACGATTTCAATATTATCATATGGGAAAACCTAAAAAAACGATCAACTTTACTGTTTTTGTTATCAATGATGTTACTGACGGTACATAAGGCAGTGCCTGTTTTGGCCTTTCTATCAACATACAGTAAGTAGGATCATAAGAGCCTTCAAAATGTCCTATAATTGGAGTGGAAAGATAACGGGGAATCACAATTAAATGAATGCTTTAAAATAATCAAATCTAGGCGAATTATAGGTCAATGTAAAGAAGAGTATAATCACGAGCCGAATTTATGTCAAGGTGCAAGGTCTAAATGAAGATAAGAATCAACTTGAGGCGATAAGGAGTAGAGACATGAACGACCAGGGTCACTGAGTATCATTGATATTATTCATGAATCATATTGTCATCTTCCATGACTCTATTTCGGTGTAATGACTTTCGAAATTTTTGTTATGGTTTCTCTATCAGCTGCAGAAGAATGGAATTTTTCAGGTCTTAGCGTTGGGAAAATAACAAAATAAAATGTTTGGCTGTCCGAGATGTAATAATAGGATATAATTAATGGAAAATTATCTCAAACGGCCTTAAAAAAACACTCAAATATGCATTTGTGAAATACACAATTTATGCAAACTTGTCACGTGACACTGATAGAGAGAGACAGACACGTGTGTGCGTGTTGTGTGTGTGTATATCTGACTATTTATACACACACACACACACACACACACACATATATATATATATATATATATATATACATACTGTATACACAGGTAAAATGAAAATAGGAAATATAAGATTATGTCCTGACTAGTTTCGTAAAAGTATCACGAAACTAATCAGGATTTAAACTTATATTTCCTATTTTCATTTTCCCTGTGGTCCTTTTGCATATATATATATATATATATATATATATATATATATATATATACATATATATACATATAAATATATATATATATATATATATACATATATACATATATATACATATAAATATATATATATATATATATATACATATATACATATATATACATAATATATATATATATATATATATATATACATATATATATATATATATATATATAGATAGATAGATAGATAGATAGAGATCGATAGATAGATAGAGAGAGACACACACGCCTGTCTCCCTCTATCCGGGTCACGTGACATGGGGCGCATAAATGGTTCAAAAAGCAATTTCTACTTTCAAGTAAACTACAAATGAAATAAAGTTTTTGTTCCTGAGAATTATGATTGGATCATCTGAGACTGAATTGTAAACTTATTACAGAAATGCCTGTCAATAACTAAGAAATCACAAGAAATTTAACGCACGTCAATAAAATTTTAATCAAGTATTTTCTAATCAATAGGCTTACAATAATACCACGGTCTTTTCTCATCTATAAAAAATAATGCAAAGGTAATTCCCTTGGGCACACTATTTTCTCTATTTCTCTTCCTCTTCTTTTTAATGTTTTTATAGTTTATATATGAAATATTTATTCTAATGCTGTTACTGTTCTTAAAATATTTTATTCTAATTGTTAATTACTCCTCTTGTAGTTTATTTATTTCCTTATTTCCTTTCCTCTAGGGGCTATTTCCTCTGTTGAAGCCCTCGGGCTTATAGCATTCTGCTTTTCCAACTGGGGTTGTAGCTTAGCAAGTAATAATAATAATAATAATAATAATAATAATAATAATAATAATAATAATAATTCCTCTCTTCAATCCTTAAAGGATATTCACCAGATGTTGTATTTGAAGTTGAACTGTTCCTGAGATGCTTAAAAAAAGATTATCCATAATTACTAAGTAAAAATCATTACCTGGGGAAAGTGTGAATTAAGTGTTATCCTTTTAATCACCTGGATGCACATAAACCACTAGTAAGCATTGAAACACACCATACCAGATATTTTTGTGATTACCTCCTTCCCAAACCCATACACATCCACAAAAAACACAAGACAGGTTTTATAGCATCCCAGCAACCTATAACTTTAGGCAATCCAAGAGATAACATAATTAGGGAACTCAAAAGATGCGTGTGACCTAACGTCACATAACGATACGCATGTTGTAAGTACTCAACAACTTTTTATAAGTTACGCTACGTTATTAAACGTCATATACGGCAGTCAATTTTCAAGAGAGAAAACCACCTAGGGGCTTGACGCACCGTCAAAAAGCCCCTGTCCGGAGAGAAGCTCCGGGCAATCTAGAGGAAGAAGAATCAAGAGAGAAAGAAACTTGATAATAATCTTATCAATAAACTTGCATTATCTCCATGGAGGAAAAATCTACCACAACAAAGGGATTTCAACCAGCATTCATATCACGTAGCAACAGAGGACATGCGTCATTCATTTCTCCCATAACGGATAGCTTTCATTCAGAATAGAAAGTACCCGAGCATAGATATGTTATGGATAGAAATTATAGTACCTGAGCATAGATTTACCATAAGACAGTAAGTACTCATATACAGAAAGGAGAGATATATATTACTATTCAAAGCAAGCTGTGTTGTATGGTAATCAACAAGGTGGATTCCGTCCGATTGCTTGCAAATGGCCACTGACATTAATGAATTGTAATCATAAATTTCTTAATAATAAGAAAACCGGTCCTTTAATTCAGTAATACTCAATCGGTTAAAATGCAATGAAATATCAGAGCAAAGTTTAAGAAGTATTTCAGACAACGAGAAAAATTATTACAAGCGCTTATTTACTACAACGAATCGAACAAGGTGTTTATGTGAGTTCAAGTGAGGTGTGTGGAACAGGTAACAGTAGCGGAGGACGGAGGGAGGTTGTCCATGGAGAGGGGGTGATGATGTAGTCCTTGGAGAGTAAAACGAGAATCTGAATACAGCCACGAACCTGTTTCCGGAGAGTGTAAAGGGCCTCGCACCCTTGGCTATACACAATTCTTTAATAAGACGACACTTCCACTTTTTTCAGAAATAGAAATTGGTCCAAATATCATGACACCTGGTTTGGTCAGCGTATAAACCTGAATTGTAAATCTAATAACCAATCTCTCTCTCTCTCTCTCTCTCTCTCTCTCTCTCTCTCTCTCTCTCTCAAATACATTAAGGACTGCTTAATTATCACAGATACTGCCCCATGAAGTCTGTTGTCTGTTTGATACAAACGTTCAGAGAAAAACGTGGAAATTCGAAAGGAAAATTAATGCTCTACCACGACCACATCAGTGAAACGAGAAGTAAAATTGGTGCCTAAATGAAACCCGAATCTCTGGCACCTTTTCAAAGCGTGAGAACAAAAAAACGGAAGAAAGGGAACACTTTAAAATCATGGGACGAAATCATTCTATTCCAACGATCGGAAAGAATACATTTTTATCTGGCAAGTTTTCATTGACCGTAAGTAAAAACTTAAAAAAAGGCGAACTCTTTAAAATGTCTATCAACTTTCTAGTTTAAGAAATGATCAAGAGAATGATTCAATGAAAGAATTTCGCTGGCAAGTAACTAAAAACCTTTAGAAGAAATCTAAAAGAAAAAAATAATATAAAATTTTGTACATCCCAAACTTGATTTTAACAATGACAGACAGAATGATAACTGAACTGTGTAATGAAGTTTTTCAACTATGGTATATATATATATATATATATATATATATACTTTAAT
>NC_090765.1:59137124-59154624 GCF_036898095.1 Palaemon carinicauda | reverse complement strand
GGTATCAGATGATTATCTCTAGCTACCTTGGCGGCCCTGATCAGGGGGGAAAACTCCCACCAATTGGTTATTGCAATACAAAAAAAGCAACACATTTTCACCTTCCTCAATGATTCATGCGGAGGAACATCTCCTCAAGAAGTGTCATTCATCACAATTGTAAAGTTTTGAGATTTTTACAGCTTGAAATTACAAGCCAATAATAATAATAATAATAATAATAATAGTAATAATAATAATAATAATAACAATGGTAATAATAATTATAATAACAATAACAACAGTAATAATAATTATAATAACAATAACAACAGTAATAATAATAATAATAATAATAATAATAACAAAAACAACAATAATGATAATAGTAACGAATTAACACTTATTCTCTTCTCTTCACGAGGAACCGATATTACTATTAAAACCTTTTGTAATGTGATAATGACACTTAATCTATAACTTGAAATGATCGACTACGTAATTAAAAAGCTAAAGCTTATCTTTATAATTAAAACAAATAATAATTAACCCTTTATCTTTCAGACCAGGTTTCATGTAATAATTTTCATCAAAGACGTATTGCCCAGCAAAGGGAAAGTCACAACGATAAAAAAAACTCCATTCAGAAGCGTAATAAGCTTTCACATTGAAAACCTTAAGATAATGGTAAAATAATTATGATGAAAGGGCCCTTTCCCATCAAGCATATAACTTTCACAGGTATGGCTTAACCATCGAACAATGAATCATAAAAAAAAAAAAAAACTTCTGTGAGAGGGAGATTATTTGTTTCATAAATCCTAAACCACTTACATATGGAGATAGCTTGAATTTGCTTTTTCATCTTGAAAATCGCAATTTAAACAATAGGAACACTCAGCATTAACACTGAATCAACACGATATACTGTAATCCTTATGAATGGAAAACTTGTCTTTTTCCTTGGTTTAATTAAAGAAAAAAATAAAGATTATAAAGAGATAAGAAACATCATGGTATGACATTTTGAATTTACTTTTTTAATTTGAAAGATGCACTCTACAGCAGTTTTATCTATAAAACACTTCAAACATTAGGTTTCGTGAAGAAACACAACCTTCTAGTGCTCCAAGTTTTAACAAAAATCTTAAAACAACTAAGCTCTCCAGTTTATCAGCCATGAATTACAGTACGTGCTTGTTATCAATTAAAAATGACAAAAGAAAAAAAAGTGTTATCTTCATGAAAGTTCTGTCTTTGTAAACACCTACCACCATGTCTTATCTGAAATATGATAACCAAATAAAAATCTGCTTTTCAGGGAGATTTGACAGCAACGAACGATAAACATAATGTTTCAATCATGCTTACCTGTTACATGATTTCTGAGACACGAAATCAACAAATCATCCAAACAGGGTAAAATCTTGCTGATACCAAAGAACTTATCAAGAAGAAAACACTTTCTTCCGATATTACTGATAGATTTTAGAGATTTGTAAAGAAATATTACTCGTTCACTGAAATATTGTTATTTCTATTCTAATCAGGAATAGCTATAATGTACAGTTTGCTTCATTAATTCTGGTACACCACATGGGAAGCTAGGATGTCGATCAGCTGAGCTTGTAAAAGTGTGATCAAAATAATTTTTATTCTTTTTCCGAAGTGGTATCAAGCAAAAGACCATATTTTATTATACAGTACTTTGTAAAATTAATAAAAAATGCATCTCATCACGTGCTTCCATGCTCAGAAAATTTGTTTTGTTGGCAGTGTTGCCAAAAGTTACTTGTTTTAATGTACAGCAGCCAGACGTCCCCTCAGCTTTCCGTGAAGTGTACCAGAATTAATGAAGCCCGCTGTACCACAACGAGAGAAATACTGCCAATAAAAGAAAATAATAATTACTTACATTCTTGTTCTTCTGTGATGGCTGTCATCCCATCCTCACTAGATGTTGAAGAACCTCTTGAGAGCGATCTTCCCTCGTCATCACTCTCCCACTCCACTCCAGAGTCACTCATAGACAAGAATCGGAAACAAGAACGCTCACGAGGTACAGATCCCATAACATTGTCCTCTTTCATCTTAGAAGAATCGGCTTCTATCACCTCGGGTGATGGAGTTAGTGATATAATAATCCCATGATCGTTTTCAGCTTCGAGTCCTTGGTACAACTCCTCCTGGCATAATGTTTCGTTACCCTGTACAAGACATGATGTTTCTACCATCTTGTCCAACTGTATGCTATTGGTCGAACCAGCAGAGTAACTATTTGCCCTTTGGACATGTTCAACTAATTCAGCCTCTAAGTCTGGATCACTGACGGCCGCCACAGTCTTTAGTGTTTCCATGATCCTACAGGTCTGCTGGCTGACTTTTCTCACCATAGCAGATTGTCGTGTTATGAGTGAAGTGAACACCTGACGGCGAAAAGGACTTTGGTGGGAGTCAGTACATACAGATTCCTCCTCCGTACTACAGAATGAATTCTGAGGAGTCTGCTCTATGAATAGCCCTTCCACAGAAGCTTCTCTGCAAATGGTAAATGATGGGGATGAGATGATAGTCTCTGAAGTATTCGAAGGGGATGAAACCATGGAAGAGAAACTTTTGTCGCTGGAAGCCTCAGGACTTGAGATAACATCTGACCCAGGAGTAAGGGTACCAGAAGAATCATGATGAGACGATGGTTGATACTTAAAACTTCTGGGAGAAGATGAATAAGAGTAGGGACTAGCTGAATCCAATGAAAGACAATCTAATCCACTTTGAGATTCCTCTTCAGCTTTTAAGTAATTGAGGGGAGGCACCCCACAACCATCCTGTTGGGAGAGCGTCGCTGAAGCATCATCTGGGATAGATCCCTGCCAAGGGCATTTTGGATATCTTGACGTTGACAAATTGTCATTCTTTTCACTTCCATTATCACTGATAGACAAATCCTCCTGGCTAAGCCATTTGATGTTTTTCTGCATCAATGACTTGGACAATGTCAGAAGATGTTTTTGATTGTCATTTTCAACCGAAGGAGCTTTCCTCCACATCCCCATGAAACACCTCCTGTCAGATCGGGCTCTTTGGTTGGGCCTTGGCCTTCGATTGGCACATCTTGGATTCCCCAATGGTCGGATCTCAGAACTCCCTGAAGCACAATATTGAAGCTCACACTGTAATTCCTTCACAAAAATCTTGTCAGGAGACTGAGGATTGAACACGCGGGTATCCATGTTGTTTTATTTAGGATCTTGCAGACTTAATCACTCAGTATTTCTATTCACAAAGTATCACCGTCTTTAAAGTTTTAGACACTAGATTATGAAGAGGTTACTATATGGTTAAGCCTTGGCTAATCAAAACACTAAACACACGTTTGTACAATAGACGACCTTTAAACTATAAGATTGGATGTTGTTAACACCCGTTTTGCCATTAGTTAAGGAGTCTAAGTACGACTACCGATATTACCGTCTACTAAGCAATGTCACAAAATCTCAGAATTCACAGGATGGCCTGCATCAATCTCATGAGCAATTGCCATGCTTTACAGGCTCTGAAATTTCTCACACCCTTCATGTAAAAGTCCACAAAGCACCAAAATATTTGGTTACTTATCTCCTGTAACATTAAAAATATAAAATTCAAATTAGAGCACATGTCGCAAGACATGGAATAACGATTCAATATTATGTTTATACAAAGGAAACGTAAACTTTTTGGACAAAAGAACATTTGGAGTAATTTAATGTAAACAAATAAATTCAGTGACAACCGATTGCCTCAATTTGCACACCCCAGTAGACTCCAACTGGAAACAAAATAGTGAAAGAGTTTACTAATTCTCTAATAAGAATCCTATCTAACAAACTAGTTGTGAGAAGACATTATTAGATCAAACTCAATCAAATAAACTTGCGAATATTTAGATTCTTCAGTCTTTCACGTTTTTGGAAATTCTATTAGCAAAATCAAACCACACAAACCGAGCAATATGAAGAATACCGACGGTATCTTAATAATAAAAAATTTCTTGTAATTAACAACCAGGAGTGGTGCAGTCCACAAACGGACAAAACGCGACGGGCAACTCACATTGGATGTAGCACACTGACGATTCTCACATTAATGCAATGGAAGATCATATCGGTGCCCAGTTGAAACCTCTCCTTATCTAAAATTCCCACCCAATGATAGGACTTTTATCAGTATGTGTACCATAACCCAGAGAAATAAAAACAGCTTAGCTGTTGAATCGACTCCTCGCAATCTCACAGGGTGACAAGACGTCTGCAAGAAAGGAATATGGTCTTTCTTACGTTCTGGCAAAGGTTGGTTGTTATATGGAGTGATATTCAAAGGTAACGATGACACTTGGACTCTCATCTGTTATCACTGTTAACTTTTTTCTAACTGTTGAGGATAAGACTGCCGAAACGCATATCTTTCTAGGTGTAATTTTAATCTGATGACGCATGGATGGAGATAAGAATTTGAATGGTCATGAGATCACCACCAAAGAATAAATCGGAGGAACCTTCCATTTCATAGCTGGTAAACAAAAATATTTACATAAGCACAGGAGAGAGAGAGAGAGAGAGAGAGAGAGAGAGAGAGAGAGAGAGAGAGAGAGAGAGAGAGAGAGAGAGAGAGAAACTATTCTTCATCAAGAATTTTTTTTTTGGAAAAGGAGGACCACAGATACTGTGAAACAATTATGATCTCTATAAATCAGACCCCAAGAAAACATATTTACTCTCCTCACTTACTGTACTAGAGATGATATTCAAAATACCATGGAGTTATAAAAACATTGAAGCTTCTAGTGTTTTATCATAAGCATAAGTAACACTATTCTATCTTATTTCTCTTCCTCATGGTTTTTAAAGATTTTATAGTTAATATATGTAGGATTTATCTTAATGTTGTTACTGTTCTTATTTTTATTTTAATTGCTAATTACCTCTCTTGTAGCTTATTTTATTCCTTCCCTCACTGGGCTACTTTCCCTGTTAGAGCCCTAGGGCTTATAGCATCCTGCTTTTCCAACTGGGGCTGTAGCTTAGCAATTAATAATAACTATAATAATAATAATATGCAACTGACAGCTAAGATAGTAAAACCAAAACAAACAAAAAATCTAGGTGCGTTCCTTTACATTCCACAAACGGAAAAGAAAGAACAAGGATAGTGGACACACCGTCACCAAACTCGTCAAGCGCCACGGTCTAAGAAAAAACCGGCTGGTTCCCCTGCCTTCACATTCCAAACATTAAGGTATATCGTGCAAAAAAGACCACACACATATATATATATATATATATATATATATATATGTGTGTGTGTGTGTATATATTCAAATAAACCATATATTTTGATACATTAATGTCTAGAATCTCTTACCGACTGCGGGATCAGAGCCCCAGGCGAAATCACCGAGGTCAGTAAGAGAATCAAGGCATTAATGTATCAAAAAATATATATATGGCTTATTTGAATATGAAACACGTCTAAATGTGCAAAATTAATCATATATATATATATATATATATATATATATATATATATATATATCATCATCATGTCCTACGCCTATTGACGCAAAGGGCCTCGGTTAGATTTCGCTAGCCATCTCTATCTTGAGCTTTCAATTTAATACTCCTCCTGGCTAGTACAGTGGTGACGTGTTCGCCTAGCATTCGCATGGCAGCAGATCGATCCCCACCTAGGACCGTGAATTTAAGCTGTTAACTGGGAAGGCCACTGTAGTGGTTGGGCTTGCCCGGCTGACATTCTGGTGAGCATCTATTCTGATAAAACTGGAGCTGAAACCAACACCTTTAACCTTTATCATCTACTTTAAAGCTTCATAGTCCTCAACCATTTAGGCCTGGGTCTTCCAACTTTTCTAGTGCCTTGTGGAGTCGTTAAAAGTTTAGTGAACTAATCTATCTTACGGATTGCGAAGACCAAAAATTTATGGGATGCTTCGTCTGCTTCTACTGATCTAGCTTTAAGAACTGAAAGTACTCTTGTTCTGTTAATTACTGAGACCTTTGTTATTTGTTATGCTAAAAAAGTACCTTCTGATACAAAAGAGATGGGAATTCAAATGAAAAGTATTCAAACACTATCCATGATAGTTAACACATGTATAATATTTGATTTTACCGTTATTACGTACCCAAACAGACACGATTTACTACCCATTCCTTTAACTTTTGAAGTTTATGGGTTTAGATTGAAATACACCTGTATGACCACCCAAAACATTTCTTTTTAGAATAACGCCACAGACATTTGGCTACTGTAAATAATTTCCTAATAATGTCTCTTATTCTCTATTTTCTTTACCATTATCGATTAAAATAACGTTACCAACTAGCAAGTGGCCTCAGAAGTTGGACCAAGATAAGAGAATAAAATAAAATAAAAAGATAAGATAAGAGAATATAAAGCAATATATATTAGGAGCCACATCTACGATGTCAACCAGTAGAGCAGATGTAAACAGAAAAATTAATTGCTTTTATCTGCTCAAGATAACACTGTCAGAATTAGAACTAATCATCCTTATAAAAAAAACCTTGTCCAAGCACACAAAAACAATGAAGTTTTTTTTTTTGGGGGGGGAGGGAATTTCAACAAGAAAAGTAGTATATGAAAACCTTGATACAAAAACCATCTCTCTCTATCTCTCTCTCTCTCTCTCTCTCTATCTCTCTCTCTCTCTCTCTCTCTCTCTCTCTCTCTGACCAGAAGGATATCCAATCCTTATAACAAGTCCTACATTCCCTGAATTAGTTTCACACGCTTCTAATATTTTTCCGGATTCTGACCAATAGATAACCTTGGAGGAATCAAAACAGAAATGCTCCTCTATAACACTTAATTGTTGAATGTTGACCATATTCAGCTTTTCCTCATACAGCACAGGAATGTTCAATTATTAAGGAAGCAATGCGCCGATTGCCAATGAGCTAAATTGAATTTCTGAAGACGAGATTTTGAAAGAAACTGTTTGCAATATATTATATCAACTTTATAAAACATTTTTATGCGTATAAATCTTGTGCGCGTAAATATATATTACGGATGATGAATCCCATATTCTGACCTGCTGGCTAGTTCAGCGGTAACGTGTTTGCCTAACATTTGTTAGATAGCAGATCGATCCCAGCCGGGGACCGTGATTTTTAAGCTGTTTACTGGGGAGGATACTGCTCTGGTAGGGCACCACGGTGGGGGGGGGGGGGGAATTGGGCTTGCCCGGCTGACGTTCTGGCGAGCATCTCTTCTGATTAAACTGGAATTGAAACCAGACACTTTTAACCTTTATCTCTCAACTTGAGGCCACAGATACTTACAAGTTCTAGTAATTGACGTTCAAAAGGGTTGATACTAGTCATTTCGATTATCCTTTTTAATACCATAACTTATAATGGTATAGATACACTATTTTCCGGTATAGAATCAAACAGAATAAAGCCAATACCGGTACACTATTAAATCAAATATACACCCATCTCCCTTCTAAAGATTATATTTTTCAAATATAACTTCACGCCCTAATGAAATCTATATACATATATTTTATTTTAGATGAACAAGAGATTTTGCGTAGATTTTCCTCATCATAATCATAGTTAATTAGAAATTAGAAGTAGTCTTCAGTAATCCTTATTATTATTATTATTATTATTATTATTATTATTATTATTATTACTTGCTAGGCTACAATGCTAGTTGGAAAAGCAGCATGCTATAAGCCCAAGGGCTCCAAGAGAGAAAATAGCCCAGTGGGGAAAAGAAATGAGAAATTAAATAAAACATTTTAAGAACAGTCACAACATTAAAATAGATATTTCATATATAAACCATAAAGATTTAAAATAATCAAGAAGATAAATAAGATAGAATACTGTGCCCGAGTGTACCATCAAGCAAGAGAACTCAATGGAAGTCTTCAACAAGAAGTCGACAAGTCAATCATTTCACGATATTGAAATTCCCAACAATGGTTGTAAACAAAGACAATCTTCCAACTTCCAGTGACGAATTTCTTTTATTATTTTGTTAAGAGAGAGGAGCTGAGTTTGCCCAGTGCGTTGTGCATGTCCTAAATGTTACCAGTGGTATCTGTATAACATCAAATTATATATAGGCCCTATTTGCTTTTACAATATTTTATGAATGATTCATTTTTTTAATTTTACGCAACTATTCAACCGAGAGTGGATTGATCAAGCCTAGCACATTGGTAATAAGGAACAACAAATTAAAGTCTTGCAACAACCATACGTTTAATTATAACAGTTTCATGAAAATTCATTGCTAAAATACCGACATTATGCAGATATCTTCTTGAAAAAACCTTTTGACATTCAGACGAAAATTAAAACGTGCGTACTGCATGAGGACTAACTCTTTAAATCGACTCTTATTATCATTTGAGAGTTCTAAAGCAAATCTGGAGAATAACCGAAATAATTATACGTAAATACAGGTCAGTAAGTCCAACAAGAGAGAGAGAGAGAGAGAGAGAGAGAGAGAGAGAGAGAGAGAGAGAGAGAGACTCCATTAACATTGGGGAATTCTAAAGCAAACATTGAGAATAACAAAATTAAAATAACTACATACCATGTCATCAAGTCCAACGAGAGAGAGAGAGAGAGAGAGAGAGAGAGAGAGAGAGAGAGAGAGAGACTCCATTAACATTTGGGAGTTTTAAAGCAACTATAGAGAATAACCAAATTATAATACGTAAATACCAAGTTAATAAGTCCAACGAGAGAGAGAGAGAGAGAGAGAGAGAGAGAGAGAGAGAGAGAGAGAGAGAGAGAGATGCCACGGCATTTCAAAGTTCACGTATTCCTGAGCAAGGAACTTTCTAGGTCATAAAAAAAGAAAGAATTCCGGAAAAGGACTTTAATCACTATCGGTAATGGCTGACTCCTTCGTTCTCACGACCCAGATTGGCGGGACGTGACCCCCAGGACGATCTGCGCGGAAGAATGAAGCAGAGAGTGGTGAACTACCATGACTTTATACCAGTTTTGGAAAGGGTTTCATTCATTGAATGGAATGTTCACATGAGTCTGTTTAGTATACTGTATACTGGTAAGAGTTCTCTTGCTTGAGGATACATTAGGGCACACTATTCTATCTTATTTCTCTTCCTCTTGTTTTGTTAAAGTTTTTTTATAGTTTATATAGGAAATGTTTATTTTAATGTTGTTACTGTTTCCTTTCCTCACTAGGCTATTTTCCCTGTTGGAGCCCCTGGGTTTAAAGCATCCTGCTTTTCCAAATAGAATTGTAGCTTAGCAAGTAGTAGTAATAATAATAATAATAATGATAATAATAATAATAATAATACTGGGAATTAATTTTATCTCTTTCTCTTACTCAAAAGATTAGAAAACAATCATTTAATAAAAAAATTCTATATGATAAAAAACCTGCACCTACATGCAACGATATAAAAAAAAAAAAAACAAGAAAAGAAAAAGAAACATTTTGATCTATGCCAGGAAATTTATATTTTTCAAAAAATTAAATTAAAAGGTAATTAAAAGAGATTAGTTGACCAAAATTTCAACTGGGCTCCACAAGGCACTAGAAAAGTTGGAAGCCCCAGGCCTACATGGCTGAGGACTATGAAGCGTGAAGTGGTAGATGGTGAATGGAGAAGTATTGACTTAAAAGCTCAAGATAGAGCCAACTGGCGAAATCAAACGAGGCCCTTTTCGTCAATAGGCGTACGATGAGATGATGATGATAATGATGATGAAAAAAAGGAAAGTGTTTATGCAAAAACCACTAAGAATATAATGAGACGCCCCATAAACCGCCAGATAAATATGAAGGAAAAATAAAATAATGCGCCTATTCTCTCGTTCCAAAAACCTAAGGTCTTACTTTCAAAGGGCAACAGTCGGCGTTGAAAAAAAAAAAAAATCGTGCAGCAGGATTCCTACTTTCTCTAAGTTGGCAACTATGAGGGAGATCAGACATGAAACTGTATGACCCCTCTAAGCTGTACAATACAATTTCTAAGTTTTTATAGTTTATATTTGAAAGATTTGTTTTACAGTTTTTATTGTTCTTGAACTTCTCTTGTAGTTTATTTCCTCATTTCCTTTCCTTAAAGGACTATTTTCTCTGTTGAAGCCCTTTGGCTTATAGCATCCCGCTTTTCCAAGTAGGGTTGTAACTTAGCAAGTAAATAATAATAATAATAATAATAATAATAATGAGGCAATGTAACAGTCCAATAACTATTGCTACAATGAATAATTACATCATGCTGATTCGGTTTCTTTAAATAAGGGTAAGGAGAAATTTTTCTTTGGTAAAATAAAAGTCATCAATATCTTTTAGATCAATAAAAAATAAAAAGAAATCAATAAATCATTGACCAATAGATTACAATATTTGGTAATGAAATATGAGAATCATATTTCGCTACAATGTATATTTTTCTATATAGAAAAACCTTTAATTGTTTACCTTCTATGAAATATTAAATATAAATATGAAAAAGGAAACTAAAATATGATAAAAAAATTCTTACGAAAAAAAAAATATAAGAGCTTCAGTAACATAAAATTTGCTGTTAAATTAAATTAACGTCTAGACGCCAAAGAATGCCAATGAAATAGAGTTAAATGTATCAGAATTAGCGAGAATTATCTGTTACTGCAAAATCATTATGAAAGTAATCTTGCAATCTTAATACTGAGAATTGCATTCCGTCTTTCAATAATCCATTGAGTATTTACTTAAGAGAAATCTTGAACTAAGTGTTTAACTGTGGTTGAGAGAGAGAGAGAGAGAGAGAGAGAGAGAGAGAGAGAGAGAGAGAGAGAGAGAGAGAGAGAGAATTGAAAACGATATATATATACTGTATATATATATATATATATATATATATATATATATATATATATATATATATATATATATATATATATATATACACATATAAAACTATACATAATTTATAAAAAATACATATATATATATACGTGTATATATATATATATATATATATATATATATATATATATAAATATATATATATATATATATATATATATATATATATATATATATATATATATAAATCTATGAGAAATAATGTGTTAAACTTAAGGTAAAATAGCCATTCAAGATCAAATCTTTTGAACATAACACTGAATTCAATAAATTCAAATATTCATGAATTACAAAAAAAAAACTAATTAATGTTTTTAAATGGTGAGCCCACTTTCAATCAAGCCTGGTATAAAAAAGTGAAAAATTCTTAAAAGAAACTGAATATTTCACATCGAAGTTTGCCACTTAAACAATAGTTTAACGATGGTCAATTCGAAGCTATAAAGGCAATACAATCACAAAGTTTTCCAGTGATTCATCAATTAAAAGTTAAAATGAAGTCACATATATTAACAATGTTCACTTGATACAGAATAACACATTGTTTTCAATATCAACACTTCACGACATTGCTGATAAGAGTGTTAATTAAGTTCCAGAATAAACATTTATTCCAATAAATAATCCTTCGGAATATTCAAGTAATTAGTCCTTTAGAATATTCCAGTTATTAGTCCTTTGGAGTATTCCAGGGATTATCCCTTTGGGATATTCCAGTGATTAGTCCTTTGGAATATTCCGGTGAGATTAGACCTTTCGGAATATTCCAGTGAGATTAGTCGTTTAGGATATTCCAGTGATTAGCACTTTGGAATATTCCACTCATTAGTCCTTTAGGATATTCCACTGATTAGTCTTTTGGAATATTCCAGTTATTAACCATTTGGAATATTCCAGTGATTAAACCTTTGGGATATTCCAGTGATTAGCCCTTTGGAATATCCCCATGATTAAATCTTTGAATAATCATAACCAAAGTCCAAAGATATTTTCAGAAACCTTAAACAAAAGCACAACGATTTCATTCCAAATTCCATCACTTCTGACCAACGTTAACTCAAAAAAACACACAAGTCCAGAACAGACGCAAAACGAGATCCATTACGAGAAATCCCACACCGTCACCTCGCACACCTCATGAATGAATACAAAAGACCAGGAGCTGCTGCCAAAGTTGCCAACAGGTATGAGGTATGTGAGAGAGCGTACGCTCTCACATAAACCATACAACCCGCACCAAACTCGCCCCGCTACTACGGAGGTGGTGAGGTTCAAACCCACGCACCAGCCCTCGTTCATGGGGTTCCTTTCTAGCTCTGCTGCCCACAGAGAAGGGGGAGAGGTGGGTTGTCTCCTCAAGCTACCCCATGCCAAGGAACGCTGGCTTCTACTGAAAGCATTCGGCCGTCTGTTGTAACGACCTTTACTCTCATCCTGTTCATAATGTAACTACATTTGAAGAGGCAATGAGTTAATGGTGGCATTTCGTTTACCTGGACGTAATTGTATGAATGAAAATTTTCAAATCATAAAAGGGTAGCCACCAATTCAGATTTCCTAACAGTTCATAGTATTGTAAAATTTATCGTCTGTATATACAGTATAAACTGCAAGGTCTATATATATATATATATATATATATATATATATATATATATATATATATATATATATATATATATATATAGTAAGAATATCATAAACTGATATCACTCAATAAATACTGGATATGACAACAACCTCTGACCAAAACACATTTTAATAATAATAATAATAATAATAATAATAATAATAATATTGACATCCACAATCATCTTTCCCAAACACGTACTAAATGCAATTACATTAATGAGCGTAATGCCTTAATTATCAATAAAATCATTAAATGAAAGTAAAAATAAGAACGTCAACCAACGAGCAACGCCGTCTATGTGGGATTAATCTCATTAATTCAACCGATTTTCGTTAATGCCCTAACTCATATTACGCTTTATTGAACTCGAAAAAAGTCTCGTTAATCTTGTGGACTAATTCGTTCTTTTATGAACTGAATTATAGGATTAAATGAAAATATGAATTTAAATAACTTTCTAATTAGATTAGAATAGATTAACTTTTCAAGAAAATATCACCCCGATTATAGAAGCCCTTAACTTATAGCCCATTACGCGTCTCAAAATTAGATAAACGTTTAATGATTGATTTTAATTAATCATAATTTTCGAGTATATAAAAACAAAATTTAATCTTGAAAAAGAAATCAATTAAAAATTAAATGAAATTGTTTAATGTCTTGGAAATTTGTCTATAAGGTTTCCAAGCAATACAGGTTGTTACGAAAATGGTATGGGAAAAAAGAATTCGCCTTATGTTAAAAGGTACACAAGGGTCTACAGCTGTTTTCACCATCGCTAAATAAAAGTCATCCAAACGGGTTCAAAGCACAGGTCCATCACACCCACAATCTTAAATGGAAGACAATATAATGAAAAATACGGGAACTTGGAAATGCAAAAAGCTTTAGGAGAAAATAACCGCTCAAACTCGTTAGTTCCTTTGGTCGCTACAACCTCACCATCCTTATGAGCTAAGGATAGGCAGTTTGGGGGAGCTTATAGCTCTACCTGCTCAGTCATCAGCAACCATTGCCTTGCCCTCCATGGTCCTGGCTTAGGTGGATATGGGGCTTGGGCGCTGATCATAAGTATATATGGTCAGTCTCTAGGGCATTGTCCTGCTTGATTGGGCAATGTCACTGTCCATTGCCTCTGCCGTTCATGAGCGGCCTTTAAAGCTTTAGTAACCTCAAGTTCATGAACTCTAGCACTCGGTTTATCTGTTCATTAAAGGCACACGATACACGACTAAGAAGGACTTCTAGGATGCACACTAAGAGTCCTACAAAACTTAAATCCTTCATGAATAACTGGTTATCTGGTATTGTATACAAATCGAGAAAAATAAATTTTAAAGTAAGATTATTATAACATCAATCAAGCTTAGCTAATAATAATAATAATAATAATAATAATAATAATAATAATAATAATAATAATAGCATGATTGCCAATTACTGTGCACCAATTTAAAGGCAATGAATAATTAATCAGGAAATAAGCAAACTGCTCTACGTGTAGTAAAAAAAAAAAAAAAAAATTAGAGGCTAGTAACCTCATGCAATAAGACTTGTTGAGAGCCAAAATATCAACTTCCCCCAGACGAGCTTTACTCAGCAGGCATCCACAAAAACCTATACATATGCTTCATACATAGCTCAGAGAGAGAGAGAGAGAGAGAGAGAGAGAGAGAGAGAGAGAGAGAGAGAGAGAGAGAGAGAGAGAGGTCACCTTTCGGGTCAAGATTTGTTAACCGGAACTCATTAGAGGCGCGGCCATGTGGCCCAGCTTTACAAAATACGCCCTTGTTGACCGCCTGGTTTAAGGAGCGGCTGAAGTAGGCGAGGCATTAATATAGTCTGGTTACCCGGTAGAGCCAGACTGGCTAAACCAGTAAGATACCTGGAGATGAGCATGTGATGGAATTGAAGCATTTTGCTTCCGGAGGAGAGGCACGCGATGCGAATAAGTGGTGTCCTTATTTGTTGTGAATTATAATTACCTCCGTCAATGAATTTGGAAGGAGGTTATGTTTTACACCCCCCCCTGTTTTTTTTTTTTCTTTTTTTTGTGTGTGCGTGTGTGTGTGTTTGTGAAAAGCTTCCTGGCCACAGTTTTAATCGTAGAGTAATGAAACTTGCAGGGATTAACTCTTATGTAAAAGGCTGGAAATTATTAAAACTTGGAAGGTCAAGGTCAAAGGTCAAAGGTCAGGGTCGAGCGATAGGACGAGAAATAAGCAGTTGCGGCAGAGGTCTGCGTTCTACTGAGTGCCCCTCTAGTTGAATATTTTTTTAATAACTGGTGTACGCACGCCAGGGACGGGGAGAGCTGAGCGTGACCGGAAATATATATTTATGTATACAGTATAGATAGATACTTGCTCTTTATTATATAGGGGATATTCCAAAGCAAACAAAAGACTACAATAGTTGACTGAAGTCAGTCTTTCACATAAGCAGTTTTCAATATCGGCTTTGATAACCTTCTTGGCCTCGCTATAGAAAAAATAAATATTTTGTAAAAACTAATAAATTATGATAAAAAATTAACCATTATCAGAAATGCTTCAATCTCTTATCACGAATTTTGTGCCTTATCTTGTCATCGTTTCAAGAGAGGTAAGAACTAAACTGTCTACATGAACTGATTATATTTGTTTTAACCACGAAGCCCTTAATCAAGAGGTTTAATTTTCCGTCTTACTTATTTCATATAAAAATTGACATTCGATAACGGCATTATACTGATACCAGAGATAAAACATTCAATAATAATAGTTATCTGAAGGATGGTTGGTTAAAAGGATTGACTCTTGATTTAATATTCTCACTAATGTAAAAGTCACATAAAACTGATAATTTGCATCGTATCCAGACTACAAAGTGTACATGTATTTGCTTCAAAATTCGCAGATTTTTTTTTTATTTCAACTAATCAATTCCATGCTTACTTCTCGTCATTTTTTTAAAAATAATATTTGAGGAAATCATTTTATTATAATCAATACTGTTCTGTGCAAGGTCTTTAAAGATAAATTGACATTGGTTATGTGGATCTGAATGAATCATCTATATTACATACCTGGTTCTTTATGATTGAAAAAAAATTTGAACACAAAGTTATTTTTATTCACAAAATCATTCTCATTATAACAGGAAAATAAATGAAGTTTATGCCCAAATAAAAAAATCATGATTTAACTTATAATAAATTCTAGTACAAAACCCAGACGAAATACAGTTCAAGTAACCCGTATTACTAAAACAGTTCAAGTAACCCGTATTTCTAAAACAGTTCAAGTAACCCGTATTTCTAAAACAGTTCAAGTAACCCGTATTTCTAAAACAGTTCAAGTAACCCGTATTACTAAAACAGTTCAAGTAACCCGTATTTCTAAAACAGTTCAAGTAACCCGTATTCGTATAACATTTCAAGTTAACCAGTATTCATAGCATATAACGTAATTATGACGTAAAAAAAGAAAAAAATAATTCTTGAAAAATATAAGAAATTCCCCCTCTCACTTCTTAAAAAAAAAAGTATATATATATATATATATATATATATATATATATATATATATATATATATATATATATATAAATAAATTATATATATATATATATAAAAAGGTGAGGGGCTTCGCAAGTTACAAAGCGTAAATATTTGAAGCAACAGCATAGCGGTTTCTCTCACACAAACATTACTTTCTTAGTTACAATGGTTCTTCAAAATCAAGAAATGAAGAATTGAGCAGGCACTTCACCTGCAAATCTAAATAGCAAGGGGCAAGACAAATACTCTAAAATCGGCAAAGTTAATTAATCACTTGATGTTAAAATACGTTAACTAAGTAGAGCGCAGACCTCTGCCACGGCAGCTTATTTCTGGATCTTTTGCTCGACCTTGACCTTTGACCTTAACTTGTATTTAGTGGCGTGGATTTTCAAACACTCAAATATGAACCAAGTTTGAAGTCTCTGTGACAACGATGTCCAAACTCATGGCTGATTACGTGAATTTGACATTTTGCTTGACCGTGACCTTTACCTTAGACCTTGACCTTTCCAAAATTTAATCATTTCCAGCTTTTTAAATAACAGTTGATCCCTGCAAGATTCATTATTCTATGATTAACATTGTGACCAGGATGCTCTTCACAAACAAACACACAGTGGGTAAAACATAACCTCCTTCCATCTTCGTTAGCGGAGGTAATTATCCAGGCTATAAATCATTCCAGTTCCATGTTATGCATTACAGAAATTCCATGCGTCTTTCATAAAAAAAAAAAAATCATTCTTGTTTCCTTATTTCCTATCTTCACTGGGTTATTTTCCCTGTTGGAGACCTCGGGCTTATAGCATTCAGCTTTTCCAAGTAGGGTTGTAGCTTAGCAAGTAATAATAATAATAATAATAATAATAATAATAATAATAATAATAATAATAATAATAATAAACAGGAAAGATGAATTAGCTCTTTTCTGCCGTTTCCCACAGAAAGAAACAAAAGATCGGAGAATTATTGTACTTTATTTTCATTCCTCCTTTCTAAAGTAAATAATGACGAGTGAAAATTCGAAGAGGGGAAGACCTGTGGTCACGGCCAAGGACAATACGTCCTTCCAGAAGGGTAATCTCTGAAGCTTCATAGTCACTCGGAAATACAGTCTAAATGGCATCATTGGCATTATTATTATTATTATTATTATTATTATTATTATTATTATTATTAACCAAGCTAGAACCCTAGTTGGAAAAGCAAGATGTTATAAGCCCAAGGGCTCCAACAGGGAAAAATAGCCCAGTGAGGTAAGGAAATAAGGAAATAAATGAATGATGAGAACAAATTAACAATAAATCAGTAACAACGTCAAAACAGATATGTCATATATAAACTATAAAAAGACTTATGTTAGCCTGCTCAACATAAAAGCATTTGCATGAACAATAACAATC
>NC_090765.1:59094624-59127124 GCF_036898095.1 Palaemon carinicauda | reverse complement strand
ATTTAATTCATCGCAGAAAAGATGAAAAAGATGTACCAACTGCTCTATTCAGTCTGTAAAAAGCAGACGAGTGCATTGCGTATCTATAACAATGGCAAATAAACAGTCGTATTCTATAAACACACTCGTATACAAGAAAACACACACACAAAAAAAGAACGACCTTTTACAAAAGTCCTACCTCCATCGCATTTTAAAGCCGATATATACAGTACTGGTGGCTGACTGTTGCGTAAGGCAGCCTAAATAAACATAGGAATTACCGAGTAAGCCAATTTGGAGGTTGATTGACCCACAATTCACGGAAAGTTCATATATATTCGTAGTCTACAGAACGTGTAGATACCTCAATAGCCCTTCAATAAACAAGAAGAGATGCTTGAAGGAGAGAAACCTAATTGGTTATTACTGAGAAATATCTAAATCTGGGTTTACACGAGTACCAAAAATCGGTTTTAACTTACCCTCTAGTTAGGGGAAATACTTTAATAAGTCTCTTTTTCGGTGTAATACTATATTCATTAACATATGCAGTAGTATTCCGTATACTATAATAAAAAGAAATTCGCCTGCTAATAAAAAAAAAAAAAATCTAGGCAAACCTATAGCAGTTTGGAAAACCCTCTTAACATTGGAATGAGGAAGTTTGTCAGTCCCTTGAACAGTTAAGTATCTAGGTCACATAAACAGCCATATACAATCCTATACTAGAAAAGGACTCAGAGTGCAGACATCCACCACAGCAGCTTATTTCTAGACCTTTTAACTCGACCTTGACCTTTGACCTAGGACTTTCAAAACTGAATCACTTTCACGTCTCATCATAATAATTAATCCCTGAAATTTCTAATAAACTACGAGTAAAATTGTGGCCAGATAGTTGTTTTAAAGAAAAACAAACAATGGAGAAAACATATCCTCTTCCCAACTTCATTGGCAGAGGCAATAAGTCTGAACAGCATTCTCAACTCAGGAGAGTAAAATAATTATGTTTAACAATCAATGAGTGGTTTTAATATTTTATAGCCACTTATGCATGACTCAAAACTCTATACCTTAAAATGAATTGTGAACTATTCAAACACACCTCAGTCGACAAGATACCTCAGGCAGACATTGCTGTAGCTAAAACAGAAGACCAGATAAACCACCATTCAAAGAAGGTTTATTAACAAAACAATAAAACTTATAATGGAGATCCTTGAGACCATAGAAGAGTCCTAGCTACCCTAAGTAATAAAGGTCCCATTCACGACTATAAGGGGTACATTGCTTACTTGTTTTTACTTTTCTTTTTCAATATTATCTATTTGGTGTTATTTTTTAATATATGTTTAACTTTCACTTATACATTAATACTTCGTGTAAGTGCTTATCAATCTTTGACACGTTATTCTGCCCTATGGATTTTAAACTGTTTATTAGCATTTAAGCTTGTTCTAAATGAATGTATGCATATTAACAACAACAACAATAATAATAATAATAATAATAATAGTAGTAGTAGTAGTAGTAGTAGTAGTAGTAGTAGTAGTAGTAGTAGTAGTAGTAGTAGTAGTAGTAGTAGTAGTAGTAGTAGTAATAATGGCAACTTAGTTAAATATGTCTTCCCTTCTACAATAAGCTATCATAAGTGAAGATATGATTGTCACATAGGTTTAAATTTCTCTTTAATAAAAGTTTTTTTTTGGATTGTATTACATATTAATTAATGTAACTTTGCATAACTTAAATCGACCATAAACATTCACTTCCTAAGGATAAGTTGAATAACCAAAAACATTCCTTTCGTATTATAAAAAGTCTTTCATACTATTAAAAGTCCTGTTTTCATTATTATCATTATAATTATTTCTATCAAGCTGTTATTTTCATTGTTGTCGTTTTGCAAAACCCAAAAATCTAATACCAAATAAAAAACATTTACTTTTATATACAATAGGGAAAAAAACTTCCCGGGTTGTTGCTGTTGTTGTTATTATCATCATTGCTATTATTATCATTGTTATTATTATTATTATCATTATTATTATTATTATCACTATTTCCATTCATATTGCAAGGTTAAATTATGTAAACTGTCCTCTAAGCAATAAAAAAAATCGAAGAGAATTTCATAGCTCAAGGACATAATTAGGGAGTTCAGAAACCGTAAAAATATAATCTGGGAGTTGAGAACTTCAGGTACACTAAACTCGGGCGAATTAAGTGACGGATAACGAAGTAAACTTGATCAATATCGAGTCAGAGCAATGATGTATGATGTATAAGGGAAACAAAAGAAAGAGAACTCTTCACTAGATATAAAAAAATGAAGTAGGAAAGGTAATGATGGCGTAGCAAACGTAGAAAGTGGGAGATTATTGAAGATTAGAAAAATTGTAAAAAAGGAGGAAAGATCTCTAGAGAATAAGAAAATTGTAGAATAAGGGGAAAGATTACAACAAAAAATTAGTAAACAGTATATAAAGTATGAGAAGATAATTAAAAATGAGAAAACTGTAAACTGATGTTTATTAAAGAATTAGTAAACAGTAGAAAATAGAGGAATATTATTATAGAATGAAAAGACGGTAAAATTTGGGAAGATTTTTAGACTTGCTACACTGTAGAAAGTGGAGACAATTACTGTAGAATAAGAAAACTGTAAAAACAGGGAAGATTTCTAAAGACTTACTAAACAGCAGAAAGCTGAGGAAAATGACTATAGAATGAGAAAATAGTAAAAATTGGGAAAATTACTAAACGATGGGTAAACGGTAGAAAGTCTGGGGGGGGGGGGGGGGGGTTTAAACCATCGCACAGATACAATAAGCCTTTGCTATTAACGTATACATAAACTTCTTCCGCAAATTTTGTTGGATCGATGGCAGTTGCAGAATGTAGTCAATACTTTAGTGCAATGACGTAGGCATGACGTCACTTCAAGGGTGTACAGGCTTTGCCATTCTAAGCAATCACCATAAAAGTGAGTGAATCAAAAGACATACGGGAGTCACCTGATTCGACCTGAACTAAGTAGAAGAGGATATATAATATCAACAGTAATATACTTGGTTATATATGAAGTTATATTTTGCGACCAAGTATTCAGGCGGTAAGAAAATAAACTTCTAAACAATATTCTTTTTTCAAATCTATAAAAGTTATTTATCTTATAAAACAAAAACAGTAAAAGAATTTTTCCACAACATGTAATGTCAATTGATAGAATAACGCACCAAATTTGTTTTTTTGGAGAAATAGCAAAAATAGTAGACAAAATATATACGAATTCTTCCCAAATAGTATCCAACACAACATGAAATATAAATCAATACAATAACACTCCAAATTCGTGTTTGGAGAAATGTTGATACTTGAACAAAAATTCCGGGTAAATACAAGAATCCCATCATAGAAAAAATAGTTAAACTATATACGAATTCTTCTTGAATAGTACCCAATAATGGACTTCTTTCTATTTTGTGAGAGACCCCTTAATAGTAGTCCAGTTAAACAAGTTTTTCTCAAGAATGTTACCAAACAGAAATCAAAGAGAGCTGTCTTTCTATTCAAAGACTCATTAATAGTATTAAGTGAGATCATTTCTTCAATCTTAGCCAATTTCTAAAAAAACAATCAATGACAAAACTATTTTAATTTGGAATGGAACTCAAACCAATATTGAAAACAAAACTTATCCAATTAAATTCATAACTGTCATAATAGCAGAAAACTACTAAAACTAGAGTGGCACTCAATAAAGCGCAGACCTCCGCCGGAGCAGCTTATTTCTCAACCTTTTACTAGACATTGACCTTGACATTAACATGTATTGATTGGCGTGGATTTTCATACATTCAAATATCAACCAAGTTTGAAGTCTCTGTGACAACAATGTCCACAATTATGTCTGATTACGTGAATTGGACATTTTGCTTGACTGTGAACTTGACCTTTGACCTTAACCTTCCAAAATTTAATCATTTCCAGCTTTTTCCATATTAGTTAATCCATGCAAGTTTCATTAAACTACGATTAAAATTGTGGCCAGGAAGCTGTTCACAAACAAACACACAAACAGGGGCGAAAACATAACCTCCTTCCAACTTCGTTGGCGGAGGTAACTAGCTCCATTCTTAATTCTAATAAGATATTTTAATCTACCATTACCTTCCACATTTTTTCTCGCAGCGAACTAATACCCTGAAAAGGCTGGACAAATCCCACAAGCCATAAAAATGCGACACGAACCGGGTTAGAGCTCTTAAAAATATCTGGATGATCGCATGAAATAGGAAAAAAAATATCGAAAGCCTCAAATCTCTCGTACTGATAACTAAGAGAAATATAAACACATTGTTTGGTTGAGAGAGAGAGAGAGAGAGAGAGAGAGAGAGAGAGAGAGAGAGAGAGAGAGAGAGAGAGAGAGAGAGAGAGAATCTTTTATTATATTTTCTGTGTCATTAACCATATAAATATGACCAACAAAAATTGAACGTAAATATTGTATCTTCATATAACGAAAATTAGAATTTTTTTTTCATGTATTACTACAGCACACACACACACACACACACACACACACATATATATATATATATATACATATATATATATATATATATAAATATATATATATATATATATATATATATATATATATATATATATATATATATACACACATATACATATAGTGTATGTATATGTACATAAAAATAAACAAGGATAAATTTCATATATATATATATACACACACACACACACATATATATATATATATATATATATATATATATATATATATATACACACATACGTACATATATAAACATTGTGTTTCACAGTTTACAAATAGAGATAGATAGATAGACGTACGCATATGTCTAATAAAATTTTCTTACCTTGAACAGCGTGACAACCACAAGTTCTGATAACTCCCTATAAACTAAAATTTCACTTACCTTGTTTGGGCTACAAACTCAGGCAAACCATAAGACAATTCTTCATTCACTTACCTGAAAAAGAAAAAAAATATAAATTTCAATACATGTTATATTTATCGCACTGTTTACAAAACGGTACTGTGTTTACAAGGGGTCTCTCTCGACTGTGTGCACAGCGGTTTATATATACCCCATACAGCAATGTTTACAGAGAGCGAAACACCTTAAGATTCTGGCCACAGCCCACTATAAAATATCGTGAGAAATAGTACTAGTATTTTATGAATATCTGGTAACAATTCTGTATACATATAGTCATTGAAGTTTCAGTAAATGTATTAAAATTCAGTATAGATATGTTAACTCGAAGAGGAACAATTATGGGTATAACATCCTGTAAAATAAAATAATCAATAGTACTGATATCTTGTTGGGAAGATGGCATAGGCAATGCACAGAAATAGTCACTGGATATATATAGATATATATATATTTGGATATATATATATATATATATATATATATATATATATATATATATATTTGGATATATATATATATATATATATATATATATATATATATATATATTTGGATATATATATATATATATATATATATATATATATTTGGATATATATATATATATATATATATATATATATATATATATATATATACACAGTATATATATATATATATATATATATATATATATATATATATATATATAAATATATCACAAATATCCTATCTCCAAATCAATCAATCAATTAGAGAAAAAAGGAAAATTTTTGGCTGCAACTTTTAAAATAAAAGTCACTAGCTTTTTCAATATTTCCATCAAATGATTAATAATAATAATTATAAATCAATTATCATAAAATCACAATTAGATACTTACAACAACAAAGTTCATGCATATTTAAATTACAAATGCGCAGTTTAATTTTGAAATAAGGTAATTTTATGTTAACGGATATTGAAGTATATCAAACCTAACCGAAAGCATGAATAGGAAAAAGTAATGGTTAGTTTACTATTCAACTCATGAAACTTCCTATAAGTCTCAATGCATAACAAAAAGAAACAAGTAGCATGGCCTTGTGTAGAAGAAGCCTGCACAAGACCACTTCCTAGCAGTAACTCAAAAGGTAAAAACGATCGATAAATCTGAATAAAAAAATAAAAAATCTCTTGCAATGTCCATAAAATAAAAACCGTATCAGAAGAGGAGAATGAATCCAGTCATGTTGAATTGAATCCTATCGTCATGCTATTTTCATAGAATTATCATGCTGACTTCAATCGGAAAGAGAGGTCTTTTTATGGCAAAATAACCTTGCCACGAGTCGACAAGAATTACTGAGAGGCAGACAGATGCATATTGGCGGTCAGTAGAAAGTTTCGTTTATTAATAAAAATATTTTTTTATGTAAATTGAAATCTATAGTCAATTTTTTTAATGAGGCGCATTTGCACTGACTTGCAGAGGTGTATCTTTAGCTCGGAAAATTTTCCTATTCGCTGATTGGTTGGACAAAATAATTCTAACCAATCAGTTAGCAGGATACTTTTCCCGAGCTAAAAGCGCACTCCTGCGAGTGAGTGCATATGCGCCTCATTAAGAAAAATTGAGTATAGTTGCAAAATTAAATAAAAAGAAAATATAATGCTAAACCTAGCTGAAAAATTTAAAAATAAAACATACTATCACAGTTTCCACTAATCTTGTACCCACTGCCAGCAACTGAGGGCTGAAGGCTTCCAAGAAAAAAAAAAAAAAAAAAAAACGGGAATAACCGTAACATTCGTACCCAGACAGCTAATTCATTGATTAAACTCACACGAGATGAATCTAAACAACTTTACACATACAGACACACACACACAATTGTATATATATATATATATATATATATATATATATATATATATATATATATATATATATATCCTCTGCAAACTTGTGGCTTCAGAGAAATAAGATAATGCTCAATGCCACGCTCGACCTTCACCTGCTGTTAAAGGAGTAGAATAAATATAAAATATATCCATTTGTACTCAACTGCTTATTTGTTCTTATATATACAGATATAGATATATTTTCATACTCACATACATACATATATATATATATATATATATATATATATATATATATATATATATATGTATATATATATATATATATATATATATATATATATATTTATATATATATATATATATATATATATACTGTATATATATATATATATATATATATATATATATATATATATATATATGTATATATACATAAATATATATATACATATATATATACATAAATATATATATACATATATATATATATATATATGCATATATATATACATAAATATATATATACATATATATACATATATATATATATATATATATATATATATATATATGCATATATATACATAAATATATATATACATATATATATATATACATATATATATATATATATACATATATATACATAAATATATATATACATATATATATATATTTATATATATACGCATATATATACATATATATATATATATATATATATATATATATATATATAATTACTGACAAGTAGTCAACATATATTTCTTCCAGGAAAAGATCTAGCTATGACCCAATAGTAATGAAAGTCAACCAGTGATTTTTTACTTTGCATGATCATGCCAAAATTTACATATTGAATATATGTCAAGGGTAAATGACTCTTGGATAAACCACTGAAAGTCACAGGTTATATCACCGATACTCTGAGAAAATCCTAAAAATAGAAGCAAAGAAAAATCAAATAAAAAGGGAAGGGAAGAAAAGCAATATTCTCTTTCCCATCACAACAATTCAGACTTGACAATACCCGCAACTCGGACTACAGAGTTATTTGACAAGAGGACATGTACCATTTGAGAGAGAGAGAGAGAGAGAGAGAGAGAGAGAGAGAGAGAGAGAGAGAGAGAGAGAGAGAGAGAGAGAGAGAGAATGTTCACTTATAGTATTTGTTTTACAATGCGTAGTTTCTTTTTTAATACAATAGTTTATAACTCTTAAAACATCAAAACTCCTATATTTCTAAAACATATGAAATTAGTTGTAATTATGTAAGTATTAGAGGAAATAAAGTATGTAGATACGATAACACTAGTGCATTAAACTGTACATAATTGTCTACACATACAAACGAGAGAATCTGCATATATCAATGTATACACACCCTATAAAACTAGTATATTAAACTATATATTTGTCTACAAATACACGAGTGAATTTGCCTATGGCCAAGTATAAATATTCTATATAACTAGTGTATCAAACTGAACATAACTGTCTACACATACACAAGAGGGAATTTGCCTATATTGGATCTGTCTTTAGTGGTCTTAAAACAACTTCTACAAGAAAAATAGAGCAAACAAAATTAAATGCAAGTGGAAGGTAAGATGCGTTGAAGGACGTTTGCAGAAGCCCCAAATGTACCAACGTTACTGGAGGTCGCCTTCGGCTTTGGAGTAACAGGGTGATTAAGAGAGAACCCTTTATACAATTTGGTATTTACGTCGGCTTTCTTTGGCCTTCTGAGTAACAGAGAGATTAAGAAAGCCGCCTTTATTGGGTTGACAATATATTAAGATATACTGTACATAAGGGTCTTCCCCATAAATGGAGAAGTCATTCTTGTTCTTGTTGGGATTTTTTCTTAGGCATATTGGGAGCACTTATCAGGTTACTTACTCCCTTGCGTTAAATACGGACTCTCTTCAGAGACAATTCTGGTTCTAAATCACTGAAGACAACCTCAAACACTCTTCTACCTTCTTTATATCAATGTGTCAATTAAGAAATCTCATCTGGTGCACAATCTAACAGCAATGAACAAACTATGAAAGGGAAGGAAGAAGGAATAAACGTAAGAACCGAACAAATGCATCTTAGAGCCAATACGCAAAACGAAACCCTACAGGTAACTTCGTCTTGTAAGACTCAAGACCCATTCACCTTCTGCTGCTGAAGGAGATGCGATGCTCTACGGCTATACGATACTGCAGCAATGAAGTAGTACCATACAATAACAAATGTCTTTTCGCAATAGATGTTAATTTTCCTACTAGAACATTTTCTTCTAAAAGTGTGGACAGTACTTTGCTTCATAACCTTGAGATAGGAGTGGTAAAGTATGATATAGTAACACGATATAGTGATGCATCTTGATAATATTTCGTACCACTCAACTCGAACAATAACACATCTTTAGCATTTTGAAACTAAGTGAATTTAAAGGTGAAATCTTTAGAAAAAAATACTATAGAAGAAATGCAACATTGAAAGTTGAAATTCTTTCTTAGGTGAAAATTCCACAACCATAAAAAAGGATGTCATATTTGGCGTTTGTATTTCTCCCCTTGCTCCTTCACTCCCTTATTATAGCATCTCCTCCTTTACTAGATAGTTTGTTCATTACTTCCCTCGTGTTTATGTTTTATCTTTATTTTTTTTTTTATATTTTGTATGCATATACACCACATATACATCTAATATATTTCAATTAGACACTCTCTCTCATGTTAGAACCATAAACAACATATACATTAATGAAAGTGGCAGAAGAAATAACTAAAATGACCGAAATGGATCACAAAAAACTACTTTAAGACTACACAAAATCTTCCCGTAAGACCCACGGATGATAATCCTTCATAATCCTCGACTTTCAACTCTACAAAAAAAGGAAGAAACGGTGAAGAAGGAAGAAAGGTAAGAAGGAAGGAACCGCTCTTCGTCCATGGAGGACAGGAGAAAACCTACCATAAAAAATGACATATAACAACCGACCTTCAGCTCATGGCACAAATCTCGGAACCACATGAATGTCATAGAATGTTGAGACTTTCAAGTTCTCTTGCTCGAGGGTACACTCGGACTCCCTATTTTATCTTATTTCTCTTCCTCTTGTTTTTTTTTTTTTTAGAAGTTTTTAAAATTTATATATGAAAGATTATTCTAATGTTGTTACTGTTCTTTAAATATTTTACTTTAATTGTTGATTACTTCTCTTTCCGTTTTTATATTTCCTTTCCTTACTTAGTTAGTTTTCCATGTTGGAACCCTTGGGCTTATAGGATCCTGCATTTCCAAATAGGATTGTAACTTAGCTAATAATAATAATAATAATAATAATAATAATAATAATAATAATAATAATAATAATGGAGACCGTTACGGTTTGGGACTTATTTATACAATTCTCACTAAAATTAATTGATATTTTTCGGCAAATATTAATATAAGACTAATCTTAAATTATTTCATATTCGAATCCAGCAATAAAGCAATAAAACAGATCATGTTTGACTATTCTCACAGCCAAAACAGAGAGAGAGAGAGAGAGAGAGAGAGAGAGAGAGAGAGAGAGAGAGAGAGAGAGAGAGAGAGAGAGAGAGAGAGAGATAACCCTCACAGGCCCAATAACAGGAAGGGAAGAAGACTGCCCTGAATAACCATGAACTTATCGATGGTCGTGTAAGGTGAAGGCCCTCCATCAGGAATAGAATCCAATCAATAATCGGAAAATTATAAATTAAAGTACCATCATGATGCTGTTGATGTTAACGTTCATAATGACCCTAATGTAACCATAACCATACTGTGAAATATACTGTAACAATAAACATACTGTAATGATATACAGTAACAATAACCGTACAGTAATAATATACTGTAAAATATACTGTAACTATACCCATACTGTAATAGTATACTGTAACAATAACCATACAGTAATAATATACTGTAAAACATACTGTAACAATAACTATACTGCAATAATACACTGTAAAATATACTGTTTTGATAACCATACTGTAATAATATACTGCTGTAACAATAACTCGGGTGTAACAATACACTGTAATATTAACCTTAGTGTAACGATAACTCTAATGCAACAATAACCTTACTGTAACAAGAACCCTACTGTAATGATATACTATAACAATAACCATACTGTAGTAATATACAGCAACAATAACTCAAATGTAACAATAACCATACTGAATAAACATATTATAACAACAACCTTACTGTAACAGTATACCGAACAAATAACCATACAGTAACAACTCTGCTGTAATAATATACAGTACAAATAACTCTATTGTAGCAATATACTGTAACAATTACCCTGCTGTAATCAATAAAGGAGAACTAAAAGTTATCAATATACAGCAAGTTGAGAAAATGTCATGATTGGCTATATAAAGGAACTTTCTCCTAGCGCCTGAGCATGTCTGGGACCTTCCTGTGTCTAGCTTGGCTGTCGAATTGGGTACGATTATTTAAATTGCAATAGAGTAAAATCCATCATATGTTTTCAGTCTAAAACAAATACCAAAATATATACAGAGCTTTCGATACCCTATTAACGCCTCATTATCATTTTGAACACTAAGTTTTTTTTTATATATATAAAAATAAGGTACTTTTTATGATCAGCTATCTACAGAAAGGGAGGATCTATCTAGAATGCGTCTATTATTTTAAATAAAAACTTTCGAAGATTTGAAAAAAAAAAAATTACACCAGAAATGTAAAAGAACATTCCCTTAAATGAATTGGCATTTATTCTAAATCCAAACGTTTTGTTGGATTTATTAAAGTCAGATTATAATTTAGGGTTGAAGATCAAACAATAATATGAATCCAGATTGAAGTGTCCGTGACAATTATGTCCAAACTTGACCTTGACCTTTGATCATGACATTCCAAAACTTAATCATTTCCAGCTTTTTACATAAGTTAATCTCTTCAAGTTTCATTACTATACGATTAAAATTGTGATCAAGAAGCTGTCCCCCCCCAAAAAAAAAAAAAAAAAAAAAAAAAAAAAAAAAAAAAAAAAAAAAAAAAAGACGGGCGAAAACATAACCTCCTTCCAACTTCGTTGGCGGAGGTGATAATATAGAATTTTATACTTGAATATATAAATAAAGAAACTCGTGCATTATTTACGAGTTACACGAGCATTCACGAGTTAATAATAGTACCAATGCTTTGAATCATAAATAAGCTTAGTTCGTTTTAAACAAACGAAAACTCAATAGGGGAATCCTCTTTTTGTGTTTCAGAAATGAGACTATCAATAGAATAACCTTAAGAGAAAGTTAAACATGCATAAAAACTTGAAAGCGAAGGATTACTGTGTCAAAGTGTGATATAAGACAATACCTTCTTACACTCCACAATATCCCGAGTTACAAGTACTATTCAGGGATCATGGATGCCTAATTCGATACCGACCCGACGTCATGAACGCTAACTCTGCTTTTACTGGAGTTAGGAAACTCCACTTTTACCAGAGTTGGAAATAAGTGGTTTATATAACACTGAGCTCACTTTTCCCCGAGTGAAAAATACGTGTGTAGTAGACTTTTAAATTAACTTTGACTCGAGTTGGGAATACATTGTTTAGAGACAGTTGACTCACATTAACTGGAATTAGAAATAAAAAGATAGGGACTACTTGGCTAGTAAAAAAAAAAAAAAAAAAAGATATTAAGAGGGATTACATTGCATCTTTATTGGAGGGATTCTAAGAATTGTAGCTGTGTAAGACGTGTTACGGGATCTCACTATTTCTGACTGGCAATTTACATAATAAACGATACGCAATAAATATTAAACAATAAATACAATTATATAAATATTTATGTTGCTGTATACAGAATATTTATAATAGTCTGGTCCCTTCCAAGGTCAACATTATGTAATATAGCGAGTAAAATAACTATTCAAGTGATTATAAATATACTATTCTGCAAAGATAACATACATTCAAATTATTATTATTATTATTATTATTATTATTATTATTATTATTATTATTATTATTATTAGCTAAGCTATAACCCTAGTTGGAAAAACAGGCTGCTATAAGCCCAAGGGCTCCAACAGGACAAATAGCCCGGTGAGGAAAGGAAATAAGGAACAGTTAGAAAAGTGTGCCTGGGTGTACCCTCACATAAGAGAACTCTAATCCAAGACAGTGGAAGACCATGGTACGGAGGCTATGGCACTATCCAAGAATAGAGAATAATGGTTTGATTTTGTATTGTCCTCCTAGATGGGTTGCTTACCAAAGCTAAAGAGTCTCTCGTATCCATACTAAGCGGAAAGTAGTCACTGAACAATAAGATCCTACGCAGAAAAAATATTAATCATCAATTATTCTAAACATTTAAATTGTTACAATTGACCACTTCAGTATTATGGTAAGCAGTACTGTATAAGAATTACTTTAACTGAAAACAAAAAAATTCATTTTTTTAATGTTGTGTTCTTCAGAACAAATATACACAGCGACTCGATAAAAATACAAGAAATCAACTATTTCAGTTATCCAAATACAATGCAGATTCGACCAATCCTATTCATGATGTTCAATGGGCACAGTCGAAGGCGACTAAAATTACAGTGAATAAAAAAAAAAAAAAAACTACAGCTAGAAAAAAAAATGTTCCGAGTATCAATTCACCAATAATAAATCCAAACTAAAAAAAAAAATATCAATCTGTTGATAGAATTCGTAAATACTGTATTTCGTCCAGTTTTGCAAACACGACCAAAAGAAAAAAAATCAAGGAGCAAAAAATCGTACCGGAAATATAAGTACGAGTGATCATGATTGAGCTCAGCCAAGTGGAAAATTCCACCTTCAGTTCCATCAACTCGTTTTGCTAAGACATTGTTCTCTGTATGGTGGCAGAATATAGAAGGAGCCGTAGGGAGAAGGGATCCGATGGGAAGACTATTCTTGCAAATCGCTTATTGTTCAAAGTCACCAGTGGATCAATGTTTGAAAGGAGGCTACTTCCAGGGGAGGAACATTTAACTTGACTGTAGATGATAATCTTTGACAGGGGAAGAGGAGGCTCTTTCTATGGAAGGAATAATCAACTTGACAGTAGATGTTAATCTTTGACAGGGGAAGATGAGGCGACTTCCAGGGGTGTAACATTTAACAATAGAAGGTAATCTTTGACAGGGGAAGAGGAGGCTCTTTCCAGGGGAGGAATATTCCAGGAATATTCAATTTAACAATAGATGTTAATCTTGAACAGGGGAAGAAGACGCTACTTCCAGGAATATTCAATTTAACAATAGATGTTAATCTTGAACAGGGGAAGAGGCTACTTCCAGGAATATTCAATTTAACAATAGATGTTAATCTTGGACAGGGGAAGAAGAGGCTACTTCCAGGAATATTCAATTTAACAATAGATGTTAATCTTGAACAGGGGAAGAAGAGGCTACTTCCAGGAATATTCAATTTAACAATAGATGTTAATCTTGAACAGGGGAAGAGGCTACTTCCAGGAATATTCAAATCAACAATAGATGTTAATCTTGGACAAAGGAAGAAGAGGCTACTTCTAGGAATATTCAATTTAACAATAGATGTTAATCTTTGACAAGGGAAGAGGGAGGCATTTCCAGGAGAGTAATATTAACTTAACAATTGATGTTAATCTTTCTCTTTGATGAATTCTTGGCAAATACCTCACGTAAAGAAGGAAAAAAGTCCAACATTCCAACCACAGTTTATGTGGAAAAATAAACCACAGTCCACAAATGAGGAAAAGTTGCCTCGAGAAAAAAAAAATACGAAAAATTCCTCGTGCGTTGTTCCTTCCGGGTTGGAGCGGAAGACAATTAAAACCAAAATGGCCAATAAACCAAATGAGACGTTTGGAATGACTGCAGTTCCCTGAACTTACGGCGGAATATTTAGCAAAAGAACAAGAAAAGAAATTTTGGAGTCATTTTACCACGTGGAACCAAATTCACTATATTCTGACTTTATGTATAAAACGCATTGTCACACGCATCATTAAATACTTCCAATGAAAGTTTTGAAACTTTCAAAATTTTCATTATAATGACGGTCAAAAATTCCATAAAAAAAAAAATTGGAAAAAGAGATTTCATGTCTTGGCGACTCTATATCCACATATTATCAAATCTTCGAGATTATCTTTGCCTTCCGTTTTCCTTGAATTTCTTGAATATTCAGCCTTTATAAGTCAGGTTGGTTTCCACATGCATAGTCAAGTCGTTACCTTCATCCGCCGATTCCACTCTTATTTTCATTTCATTTTCATAATATTTACGGTCCTGAGCTAATCAGTAAACGAAGCAAATGCTGCATGGACACATTTTGCGGTAGTGTCGTATAAAAAAAAAAAAAAAAAAAAAAAAAAAAAAAAGACTACTATCTTTGTCCTTTAAGGCGTAAGAATGATTTCATAAGGTATTTTATAAAGATAAAAGATACTATTCTTATTACTAATTGAAAGGAAAGCACTCAGAGTGCAGAGCTCCGCTACGGCAGGTTATTTCAGTAGAACTTTAGCTTGACCTTGACCTTTGACTTGGTACTTACAAAAATGGCATCACTTCTAATCACTTCCATGTCTCAACATAACAATTAATCCCTGAAAGTTTCACTACTCTACAAGTAAAATTGCGGGCCGGAAGTTGTTCACAAACAAACTAGACAAAAGGACAAACCGAGGCGAAAACATAACCTCCTCACAACTTGGTTGGCGGAAGTAGTTGGCTTATGTACTTAGTAAACTGAATATGAAATACTTTCATTACCACGATAATTCAAAAGCTGAAAAAAATAATATCACCATTGCTACTTAGAAAAAAAAAGGATTTTGATAATAGACTATGACAAGGCTGAGAATATAGGCTACTCAATGTAAAAAAAAAAATATTTATTTAAATATACTATGATGTATATATGTTATAAACTAAGACTGTAGATGTGTATTTCATAATAATAGATAGAAAAAAATACACTCAATGTATTCTAGAACACCACTGTCACGCTAGACCTACTTCCAATAGCAACCGTTCAACATGACTAGTTTTCGCTAGTTCTTACCGGCACTAAGAAGTTACATTATACTTTCTACATTTGTGCTTTAAGTAAATATCTAAACAACGACGTTGTAATTATGATATATTATCATGCACAAAAAGTCAGTGAGTCAGCATCAAAGTAATATAATAAAATGAAATAGGTTTTGCTATTATTATTACTAGCCAAGCCACAACAATAGTTGGAAAAGCAGTATGCTGTAAACCCAAGGGCTCCAACAGGGAAAATAGCGCAGTGAGGAAAGGAAAAACGAAATAAAATAATTAAATGAATAAATACTTGTAACTTTTCTATGCTTGTAGAATAAGAAAATAAATCAAAACGTTCAGAAAAATTATCTTCTATGTTGTTAATACTGTTAATAGGCTGCTATTTTTAAGAAAAAAATATATTCTATTATTAACAAACCGATGCATAATTTCAAGTATAAATGACTAAATTGACAGTACTGGATTCGAAAAAAAACTATTGAATAAAATTTACTGTCCATTAACATATATATATATATATATATATATATATATATATATATATATATATATATATATATATACATACATATATATACATATACATATTATATATATATTATATATATCAATATAAGAGAGAGAGAGAGAGAGAGAGAGAGAGAGAGAGAGAGAGAGAGAGAGAGAGAGAGAGAGAGAGAGAGAGAGCGTGCGCGCGCGCGCGCGTGTGTGTGTGTGTGTAGAACTGCAGGAATAAAACTTCAATCTATTTTGAAGTACCTAAACACGTGAAGCCTACAGAACATTTCTCATAGCTCACGAAAGCAGGGCGTGTCTCAAATCCTTTAATCGATGTGATGGTCTGGAATATCGCTATGCAAATCTACCGGAAGGTTAAATCCATTATCCTAACAGAATGGCAATCAGAGAATTACTCAAATCTTGCAGGGAATGTTTTTATGTTGAACAGGCTAACAAGCTGACTTAAGTCTCTTTTATAATTTATATATGAAAGATCTGTTTTAAAGTTATTACTGTTCTTAAAATATTCTATTTTAATTGTTTAATACTTCTCTTGTAGTTTATTTATTTCCTTTCCTCACTGGCTTATTTTTCCCTGTTGGAGCCCTCGTGCTTATAGCATCCGGGTTTTCCAATTAGGGTTGTAGCTTAGTTGATGATGATGCTGATGATGATGATGATGATGATGATGATAATAATAATAATAATAACTAGCAGAACCTGTGTAAATTACGTGAAATTATATTTTCAATACTAATTATCTTGTTCCTAACCTATACATATTTGAATAAAATGTGATAATGTTTGACTTGTACATTTATTTAAAAAAAATAGCAATACATGAATTGGGTAAACTATATAAGATGTGCTTTGGTTAAGTAATCAAAGTCTAATGTGAATTTGTAAGAGTATACCATGAAATTATTTCCGTTTTCTCTAAAGCATGACACAATAAATAACACACACTCTATCGTATCAATATAATAATAATAATAATAATAATAATAATAAATACCCACGATTAAATTTCAACATTCATCCCCTAAAAGTATTTCTTTTCTTTTTACAGTGAAGTGAACATTGATTATAAAATGAATATATCTAAATGAATTCCCCTTAATCTTGTATTTTCCAATACATTTCCCTTAAACAAGATCCAGCAGATAATACTAAATCAATTACAGATTCATAAGTTCTGATCATCACTGCCATTCGAGTCCTTAAACAAGATGTTTTATGTAAAATGAACTGTCAGTCTAAATGTAAATATTCCCTTTAAACTAAAAACCTCCAGTGGTGAATAAAAATGAATAAGTGACGCCACAATCTTAAATACTTGAGTTAAGCCTCTGGGAAGAACAATCTTAAACCCTGGATCTCTAAGGAAGTATAATGATCATGTCGAGGAAAAAGCTTCAGGCAAAGAGAGAGAGAGAGAGAGAGAGAGAGAGAGAGAGAGAGAGAGAGAGAGAGAGAGAGAGAGAGAGAGAGAGAGAGAGAGAGAGGGGGAATTTTTTAACCCATTGATGGGAGGATTACTACATCAATGTCCATTCGTTCTTATCTAGGGGTAGTGTACGTGACCCGTCATAAATGAGGACTAACTATTTACAAAGATATGCGAACACACACACACAGATCGAACACTTGCCACCCCCTAAATTCCTTTTTAAAAAAAAGACCAAAAATAAGTACATTATATAAAAATGAGAAAGCATTATAGTGTATCCGACTATACAAAATGCTCATATATAAATTTTATCATAAACTACATTTTCATCTTAAGAAAAAGGAGAATATTTATTAATATACCAACGTAATAATACTCCGATTCTAAAGCAGCCAGGCTATTACACAAACTATCATTACAAAGCCGATGAGACATGAAGTTAATTATTTTAAATAAAAAAGAATACAACATTAAAACTATGATTAAGCAAATAATTAACAATTAACCTTGATCAGTAACTAAATACTATCCACAGACAGCTGCAATAATATAACGATAAGGAAATCTGTGTACTATGGGTGCCAAATGAAAAAATACAAGGTGTAGAAGGAGTGCCACGTGTGAATGCCATGGCGATGAGAGCAACATTAAAGCTCAATCAATATGGGCACTCCTTCATGATATACCAACAGGAGAATATTAGATGACTGTGCAGACACGAGAAACACTCACATGGCTCGCTCAACTCTGGCACGTGCCACAAAAGGTAAAAGGAAAATAGAATAAAACTTGAAATCAAAAAGTTTCAGAAATAGACTTCAGTAGATTTTGTAGATTTGAGAACAAAGCCCTCAGAAGAATATTGGGAATTAAATGGCAGGACAGGATTAGAAATTAAACTATAAGAGATTACTCGAGTGGCATATGTGGATGAGATCATGGTGAGTGGTAGATAGGGATGGTTTGGGCATGTTCTCCGCACTCCCCAAGAGGGATTAGTTCACCAAATTTTCAACTGGCCTCCATAGGGCACTAGAAGAGTTGGAAGACCCAGGCCTACATGTCTGAGGACTGTGAAGAGTGAAGTAGATGATGATGAATGGAGATGTATTGATTTAAAAGCTCAAGATAGAGACGACTGGCGAAATCTAAACTAGGTCCTTTGCAGCAATAGGCGTAGGAGAAGATGAGGATGATGAAATTATAGCGATTGTATAAAGCTTGAATAACGTTTCAGAATTACTCTACGAATAAGATTATCTACTGCTTCAAAAAAAATATCTTAGTAAATTACAAACGTCAGAAGATTTCCTTCTGCTTGAAAAAAAAATATTTTAGTATATTACAAACGTTAGAAGATTTCCTTCTGCTTGAAAAAAATATTTTAGTAAATTACAAACGTTAGAAGATTTCCTTCTGCTTGAAAAAAAATATTTTAGTAAATTACAAACGTTAGAAGATTTCCTTCTGCTTGAAAAAATATTTTAGTAAATTACAAACGTTAGAGGATTTCCTTCTGCTTGAAAAAAAAATATTTTAGTATATTACAAACGTTAGAAGATTTCCTTCTTCTTGAAAAAAATATTTCAGTAAATTACAAACGTTACAAGATTTCCTTCTGCTTGAAAAAAAAAAATTTTTTAGTATATTACAAACGTTAGAAGATTTCCTTCTTCTTGAAAAAAATATTTAGTAAATTACAAACGTTAGAAGATTTCCTTCTGCTTGAAAAAAAATATTTTAGTAAATTACAAACGTTAGAAGATTTCCTTCTGCTTGAAAAAAATATTTAGTAAATTACAAACGTTAGAAGATTTCCTTCTGCTTGAAAAAATATTTTAGTAAATTACAAACGTTAGAAGATTTCCTTCTGCTTGAAAAAAAATATTTTAGTAAATTACAAACGTTAGAAGATTTCCTTCTGCTTGAAAAATTTTTTTTTAGTATATTACAAACGTTAGAAGATTTCCTTCTGCTTGAAAAAAATATTTTAGTAAATTACAAACGTTAGAAGATTTCCTTCTGCTTGAAAAAATATTTTAGTAAATTACAAACGTTAGAAGATTTCCTTCTGCTTGAAAAAATATTTTAGTAAATCACAAACGTTAGAAGATTTCCTTCTGCTTGAAAAAAAAATATTTTAGTAAATTACAAACGTTAGAAGATTTCCTTCTGCTTGAAAAAAAATATTTTAGTAAATTACAAAGGTTAGAAGATTTCCTTCTGCTTGAAAAAAAAATATTTTAGTAAATTACAAACGTTAGAAGATTTCCTTCTGCTTGAAAAAAATATTTTAGTAAATTACAAAGGTTAGAAGATTTCCTTCTGCTTGAAAAAAAAATATTTTAGTAAATTACAAACGTTAGAAGATTTCCTTCTGCTTGAAAAAAATATTTTAGTATATTACAAACGTTAGAAGATTTCCTATTGCTTGAAAAAATTATTTTAGTAAATCACAAACGTTAGAAGATTTCCTTCTGCTTGAAAAAAATATTTCAGTAAATTACAAAACGTTAGAAGATTTCTTTCTGCTTGAAAAAAAATATTTCAGTAAATTACAAACCTTACAAGATTTCTTTCACATGAAAAAAATATTCTAGTAAATTACAAACGTTAGAAGATTTCCTTTTGCTTGAAAAAATATTTTAGTAAATTACAAACGTTAGAAGATTCCCTTCTGGTTGAAAAAAAATATTTTAGTAAATTACAAACGTTAGAAGATTCCCTTCTGCTTGAAAAGAATATTTCAGTAAATTACAAACGTCAGAAAGTACCCAAGGTCTCCGACGCTATCGACCCAGAATCCAGATTAGCCGTGTAAAGGTTACCCTTTCGAAGGCATCCCACCGATCCAGGGGGGTTGGACCTCCCCAAAAGTTATTGGATGGTTTCGCTCGATCGACATTTGTTGCAGCCAACATATCAGCCAAAGAAGATGACGCAACTCCTTCAGGTATAAAGGGAATTATCCAGAGTACATCTAACCTTCCAAAAATCATGACGTCTATTATGACGTCATATCTGCAGCACATTTACGACTTGCATTGCGTAATAAGTAATAAATAAATAAACAAACTATTACGTAAATGTATGGCTATTGTTAGCAGCGTAGCATAGTAAAATTCCTTTAGAGCAAAAGAAATAGTTATTCTAGAAAACTGTAAATACCAAAGAAAAAAATATATATTTTGTAAACTTCAAACAGGAAGTCATGGTTAAAGTTCCATGTGGTTCTCTGTTTGTATTGTAGCCTATCAGAATTACGTAAAAAACATTCCGAGTTTTACGGGAATTAAAAAATCCCAGGATTACGCAAACAGTTACGCGCACATTCTTAAGATAACTTGGATGGTGAACATCGCCACTAGACAATAAGCTATTCAAATTTGGGAAAGTTTCCGCACTGCCTAAGACTTTTCAGACTTGTCAAGAGGTTTGCAATCAGCTAAAATGAACTATTGGCCATACTAAAGTTTGACGAGGTATATTGTTCCCCTTTTATATAATTTCTTTCAATATTGCAAAGACATGCTTCATGACAAAACTAGATCAATTTTTTGCCTAAAGCAACTCTAGTGATCCAAAATACTTCAATTCAGAAGGCGACATATTCATTGCAACAAATTGAAATTGAAAGAAAGACGATTCAAGAGCAAAGTAAGCAATGTAGTTTACCTTTCTATACAATTCTTCTATCCCCTGCTACCAGCAATAATTGAACCCATGAATATCTAAATTATCAAACCCAAATATGACAGATCAATCACATAACCATTATCGAAGCAAAGATTAAAAAACTGGTACATAACAAAAGACAGATATTTTCAGTTTGACCTTTTCTACTTTCACTAAATATAAAAATAGACTTTTCTGAGCACTTTCAAGGTCGGCGTGATACGAATACATTAATTCTCCAACACTTTAGAAAATGAAGTTGTACAAATTTTACAATGCGAAAAATTTATTACGCATACACATAACGGAATACCAAATGTGCCTGGGGTTAAAAAAAAAAACCTTACATCAAATATCATACACCAAAGTCTTCCTTCCTTTTCTCAATCAGGAAATCTAGCAAATTGATCAAGTCTTGAAAAGTCGAACGAAGTGATCGAAGTGACTCAGATAATGGTAGTGGTTATGATAGTAGTGGTAGTGGTGGTGGTGACCGTGAGCTGTATTGATCGAGAAGACGACATTGTGGAGGGGGGAGAGTAGGGAAGGGGAAAGTGGGAAGGGGGAGATTGGGGAAGAGAGAGAGAGAGAGAGAGAAGCTCGATACTCCAGTGACTATGTAACGTGGCAATTTCCTCGGAACTTGGGGAACTTGTTGAACGAAAGCTTCTATGCAAATACACAGATCGGTATGACCAGGCTGAGAAATTGTCTTAAATGTAAAGCAACTGGTATTCGATTTAAACAAAATCTTAGGTACAGTAAGTCCAACTTCAGATTATTATTATTATTATCATTATTATTATTATTATTATTATTATTATTATTATTATTTGCTAAGGTACAACCCTAGTTGGTAGAGCAGGATGCTATGAGCCCAGGGGGTCCAACAGGGAAAATAGCCCAGTGAGGAAAGGAAACAAGGAAAAATAAAATATTCTAAGAACAGTAACATTAAAATAAATATCTCCTATATACACAATAAAAACTTTAACAAAATAAGACGAAGAGAAATAAGATAGACTATTGTGCCCGAGTGTACCGTCAAGCAAGGGAACTCTAACCGGAGACAGTGGAAGGCTATGGCACTACCCAAGACTAGAGAACAATGGTTTGATTTTGGAGTGTCCTTCTCCTAGAAGAGTTGCTTACCATAGCTAAAGAGTCTCTTCTACCCTTACCAAGAGGAAAGTAGCCACTGAACAATGATACTGCAGTAACCCCTTGGGTGAAGAATTGTTTAGTAATCTCAGTGTTGTCAGGTGTATGAGGACAGGGGCGAATATGTAAAGAATAGGCCAAACTATTCGGTGTTTGCGTAGGGAAAGGGAAAACGAACCATAACCAGAGAGAAGAATACAATGTAGTACTGAGTGGCCAGTCAAAGGACCCCATAACTCTCTAGCGGTAGTATCTCAACAGGGTGGCTTGTGCCCTGGCCAACCTACTACCTTAATCGGTTCCAAGAAACTGTTTGTAAGTCGAATTTTGTTACATTTTAGACTAAGGTAGGCTTCGACTAATTCACACGTCTATAATTTTCAGCTGTACAGGTCAGCTAATAACTCACATACCTATGATTTTCAGCTGTACAGGTGAGCTAATAGTCCCGTTTCATACTGCAAATGTCATCATACTTACTGCATTAAATTGTATATTGTTTTATAATACTATTTTATTATGAACTTTTGTTAATTTTTTTGGTTGGAATTGTGTTTGTAAGTTGAGGACCTTCTGTAATATGGAACTACCTCAACGTGATAGGTCCAAAGAAGGTAATGCTAAAGACACATTGGCTTCCATTGTTTCCTCCATAATAAATGATCACCAAACATTTAAATCAATACCATTACATCAGCTAATATCTTCTTTATGCGTAAACATCATTACACAAAAGAAGAAAAAAAGGTTCAATTAATCAACTTCAATCTCCTTTTAATTTGTATTCAAGCTCTGCGATCAACTTTCATAAAGGGGAAATGAGACAATCCCTTCTTATGTTTCCATGTTATCTCCCAAACACAGTTCAAGTTTCCTCTAAAATATTTTGCTCTATCTTTTTGGTATCTCGCCTCTTCTCTCATTCTGTAACCATAATTAAATCTAAAGCAAATGCCTATATATATCAACAGCTTTTATACTTCCACAATCCCTTTTCACATTCAATGCCCCTACATCTAGGATCTCACAGATTAACAAGAAAAGACACACGTTCAAAAACACACACTCACACACACATACATACATACACATATATATATATATATATATATACACACACACACATACATAAATACACCGGATACAGGTATGCAAATACTCTTAAGTTCTGCAACCTAACGATATATATATATATATCTATCTATCTATCTATATATATATATATATATAATACATATATAACGTTATATATATTCATATACATATATATACATATATATATATATATATATATATATATATATATATATATATATAAAACACCCGGTACAGTATGCAAGAACCGTTGAGTTTTGCATCCTAACGAAATCGCTCGCAAGCACATCCCAAGTTAGCTACTCCAGCAAGGTACCGCAGCAGAGTCAATAGATTTGTGCCCTACGGTTAAAAAACCCTCATTAAAAACTCACTTTACACAAATGCTTGAGAATAACACAGAACCCAATACATTCCACTGCTTACATAAATATAAATGCAATCTAAAAAGTGCCACATAAAATGAAGTATTTGGGCCTTAAATTTGGAGAAAATTTCAAGGATGAAAGTTCATCCAGTACCTTGGTCAGAGAGACAATATTAATGCAACTTCAAATCATGTCTTATGATATATGTATAAGAAGTGAACCAATACTTGGATATTAAAATAAAGATAAAAGTAACATAAAAATGAGCTCAATTCTCTCTCTCTCTCTCTCTCTCTCTCTCTCTCTCTCTCTCTCTCTCTCTCTCTCTCTCTAACTCACATACGAATCCACACTTGAAAATTTGCTGTAAAAAACGGTAATAATCCTGGAATAAATATAGCCAGGCATTTACCGTTTTAAATACGGATATATTGACAATAAAGAAGTGATATTACGGTAACCAACTCGTAAAAGATAATTACTAAGTAAGGTAGAATTACGGTCGTCTGTATTTTACTGAAATACGGCTGAGAACAGATTTTATGGAAAATTTCCGATTAGAATTAACTTTTTTTTGAACAGTGCACAACCCATTTCTGGAGCGTAATGCCTATCAAAATTCTAATTTAATCTGGCACCTTGTATCCAATCCATAGGTCAGGTCTAATACCTTGTACCTTGTATTTTAATAGCTTCAATAAATGACGCCTGGGTTAACATGCGGATGGGGGGGGGGGGGGGGGGTCCACAAATAGATGTACACCCAAACATAGAGGTGCAACTATTCTACTGGTAATTCTCTCTCTCTCTCTCTCTCTCTCTCTCTCTCTCTCTCTCTCTCTCTCTCTCTCTCTCTCTCTCTCTCTCTCTCTCTCTCTCATAAACTTTAAAACATAAAAAATCCTTCACTATTATTAGCCAATATGAAATGAATCATTCATTAGGGCTGTTATCTCATTCCTAATACATTGACATTCTACCCATTCAAAATAAATAACGTAAAAATGACTAAAACAATAATAAACACAATCCACAACACTGTGTCAATCAAACCTGAACACACCTGAAGGCTGGGGTTTTTCGCTGAAGCAACAAGCATTCAGAGAGAGAGAGAGAGAGAGAGAGAGAGAGAGAGAGAGAGAGAGAGAGAGAGAGAGAGAGAGAGATTTACCTTATCGTAAAAATAATAAAACTTCACGCACAAACAGCTCTATTAGAACTAACAATAAAAAAGAAAGATTTTCTTGAATGAGAGAGAGAGAGAGAGAGAGAGAGAGAGAGAGAGAGAGAGAGAGAGAGAGAGAGAGAGAGCATATCAATAGATGAAAAATTGTCAAACACCGCCCAAGAAAATCGGGGATTATCTGAACTGACACCGAGAATGGAGAGAATTTTTTTTGAGGAATGAGAACCGACACCAAAGAAGAGGTTAACACTGGTCGAAGAGTCTAAACCCCCTACCCACCCCCCAACCACTCCATGGAATACTCCATATCCCCCTCCATCAATCCTCAGAATACTCTATCATCTCTCCCCCCCCCCTCCCCTCGAATGGGCAGGGGGTCATGCCTACACTGCACCTGCCAAAGCTCTCGTGCCACTTTAAGCGACCCACTTCGCGAACTCTGTCCGGATGGTCAGAAGGGAAGTTTCGCCCTCACGCGGGAGGAAAAATATATTTCAAAATTCTTAAAAGCAGACTATCTTAATTAATATACACACGTTGGACGAAATATATAAAGCATACTCTGTGAATCTGTACTCTTGAAGTAGATTAGCAGATTAATTCAATTGAAATACACACATTGAACGAAATGCATAAAGCATACTCTGTGGAGCTGTACTCGAAGCAGATTAATTCAATTGAAATACACACACTGAACGAAAATATAAGGCCTATTCTGTGAATCTGTACTCTTGAAGCAGATTAATTCAATTGAAATACACACATTGAACGAAATATATAAAGCATACTCTGTGGAGCTGTACTCGAAGCAGATTAATTCAATTGAAATACACACATTGGACGAAATAAATAAAGCATACTCTGTGGATCTGTAATCTTGAAGTAGATTAATTCAATTAAAATACACGCACTGAACGAAATGTATAAAGCATATTCTGTGGAGCTGTACTCGAAGCAGATTAATTCAATTGAAATACACACACTGAACGAAATATATAAAGCATACTCTGTGGATCTGTAATCTTGAAGTAGATTAATTCAATTGATATACACACATTGAACGAAATATATAAAGGACATTCTGTGGTGCTGTTGGCTACTCGAAGCACGCTAATTCAATTAATATACACACACAACGAAATTTAAAAAGCATACTCTATGGATCTATCCTTTTTAAGCAGATTGATTCAATTAAAATACATCAATTGAATAATATACACAAAGCATTCGATAAAATGTGTACTCTTGAATACTGAGTGGCTACTGTGTTAACTCATGTTACGACAAATTCCATGAATGGCTGTTAATCGTCGGCTTTCTTTCTCGAAATATGCAAAAATAAATAAATAAATAAATAAATAAATAAATAAATAAAAAGAAAAATTTCCCTTCTGTTTAGAACACCGACATAACTCTGGTCTAAACCTTTTATGATTAGCAATGAGATACGCTTGCAACAAAATACCCAACTACACAGGTTACTCACCCACTGGAAAATTACGTTTATTCCAGTTTACTCGCTCTGTTTGTAGGGGTCTCTAGAGTACCACAGACGATCAACTCCAGAATTTGAAATGTACGCCCAAACTTAGAAAATATTTACGCTCGTTTTCCAATAAGATGATAATTATTTGCTTATATATAAAAATACAATGTTCATTCAATTTTCAAGGACAATTCCACTGAGAAAATCTAAAATTAAATCTTTTCTCGACCAATCGTCTCTCTCAACTTGGCCACCTCTAAATCATACCAAAAGAAGATTACTTTGGTCTATCTTCGATATATAATGTCCCTAAGGTAGAGGCTTTACATCTCAATATTTCTAAATTCCATTTGCTACTACGTCAGAATTTATATTACAGCAGAAGTTTATATATGTAATAATGAAAGTGTTAATCAATGAGAGTATTCAATCTTAGTAATGTATAATCACTACCTCCGTTTCAGATAATAGAAAAGAACATTAAATAAATTAAGCCTAAAGGGCCAAATTTCTAACCATATTGGAAAAGGCATAACATTCTAAATTTGAAATATTAACAAGTTTTACATCTATAACTAGAGGGGCACTCAGTAGAGGGCTGACCTCTGCCTCGTCAGCTTATTTCTCGACCTTTTACTTTATCAGGACCTTGACCTTTGACCTTAAAATGTATCAATTGGACAGGATTTTCATACATTCAAATATGAAATAAGTTTGAAGTCTCTATGACAACGACGTCCAAACTTAAGGGTGATTACGTAAATTGGACATTTTGCCTAACCGTGACCTTTACCTTTGACCTTGCTCTTCCAAAATGTAATCATTTCCAGCTTTTTGCCTAATAGTAAATACCTGCAAGTTTCATTACTCTACGATTAAAATTGTGGCCAGGAAACTGTTCACAAACAAAGACGCACACAAGTAAACTCAAACAGGGGCGAAAACATAACTTCCTTCCAATTTCGTTGGCTGAGGTAATTAAAATGGTATGCGCACAATAGGCAAGTTACTACACTGTTAAAAATTTGCATTAAAAATGGTAAATACCCGGCAACATTTATTCCAGGATTTTTAAAGTTTTAAAAACGGATATATTAACGTAAAAGAGTGATATTACGGTCACCAACCCGTAAAAGATAGTAACGAAGTAGGGTAAAATTACGTTCGCCTGTATTTTACTGAAATACGGCTGAGAGCAGTATATTTTTATGGAGAATTTCCGATGAAAATTACAGCTTTTTTAACAGTGTACACCTTGATTCCCAAGAACCATTTATTACAAAGAATGAAAATACGGAAAACCTCTTCAACATCATATCTAAAACAACGCACAAACACGAACTTGAGGGAGGACCATTAGTGGCAATGTCGAAATATCTATACCGTACATAATTCATAAGCCTCTTAATGGGAGCTCGTTACATTATCTTAAGTAACCGATTATCACATTGATAGAACAGGAAGCACGTATAAACAATTACAAAGAGGCTGGGTAGACACGTGAAAGGCGGTGAAACGTTACTCAAATTAGACTAATCAACCAGATGTTTTATAGGAGTTCTTAATCAGGTCTGTTCTGCTAGGCCACGTCATTAGGTATCCAGATGCTAAGTTTCTTTGAAAAAAAAAAAAGGCGAGAGAATTAACCCAGTAAGAGAGTCAACCGGAAGAGGAAAATAGTTTTTTTAAACTGATAATTCAAAATTTGTAGAAAATATACACAAGAGAAAAATAATCTGAAAACCTGATTCAGTTATAGAAAGTGTTCAGTTCCACAAAAAAAAAAAAAAAAAAAAAAAAAGGGAATAAATTACTGCAAACAAAATTGGAAAATCTAAAAAAAATGTCGTTTCGTGACAAACACTATTCATAGAGGATATCACATGTGACCACTTGGACTGACTCAATCGAATCCTACTGGTTTGAATCTACACTATCACTTGCAATAAAAGGTTAAATTTCCTCTAATAACTGGAAATAAACCATATTTATCAGTTTCCATGTCATTAACAGACAACAGAAAACCAACGTAGATTGATAGACATTGAAAACAAATGATAATTAAAATATTCTTTTATAGGTTTCATCTATAACTTCATTTATATCAAAGAACCTAATGAAAATTAAATTCATAATTGCATAACTTCATTTCGACAGTAATAATGTGAAGTAAAGGAAAACAAATTATAATAACCACACACAGGTTTGATCAATAGAAAAACTATATCAAACAAGAAAGTAAACGCACATAAACAAAATGATATTTTAAACTGAAAATCGTTAATGTGGCGACTACTATAATAATCACCTCCATTCAAGAGAATTTGAAAGCGCTATTATGACAAATTAACAAAACACCATTAACATTTATATGAAGCATCGACTAATATCTTTTGTTTTACCCCTTAAAGAAAAGAAACCCTCAATCTAAAAGTCTCAACTTATATCAAGAGACAAAGGGGGACCAGAACAGTTACCTAAAAAGGAAAAAAAAAAACCGCACTACGCGTGATATACTTTGTAAATAATACTGAATAATACTGTACATTTCAATTAGTGTTAATACAATTAGTTATGTGGGTCAATAAATAGGACCTGAATATCTTCATTGATATAAGTGGAGAGAGCAAAATGGGTTAATTAGGGTCAATATTCAAGAGCATGTTCTTCCTCTCGATTTAAAAAGGTTTCTCAGAAAAAAAAGGAGTCTCTCCTAACTGTATATATTAGTGACTCTTGATAATAATAATAAAAAAAAACAGTTACTAGATACCATCCTAAATGATAAAATTCCTTATTGATTTGTCCATATAATTAACTCAACTGAGAAGGAAAATGTGCGATTGAAAAGTCAATGCAGTACACATGACTACGAATTACACACGACCAAAATAATTTTTTTTAAGAATTAATTTCATCAAAGAATTAATAATTCCTCTTTTTTTCAGATAATGATGAAATTCAGATTAATTCCTCCTTTCCAGATAATAAAATTCAGATTAATTTCTTTTTCAGATAATGATGAAATTTATAATAATTCTCTTTTCAGATAAAGATAAAATTCAGATTAATTCATTCTTTTTCAGATAATGATAAATTTCAGATTAATTCCGTCTTTTTCAGATAATGATAAAATACAGATTAATTGATTCTTTTTCAGATAAGGATAAATTTCAGATAAATTCCTTCTCTTTTCAGATAATGATAAATTTCCTCATTACCTGTATTACAAAGTAACCCAAGGTGTATCACGGAAAAAAAAAACGCCCCCCCCCCACACTAAATCGATGAAATCATGTCCTCCTTTCATACAAGGGACAGTTGATCCATACCTCCTAACATTTCGTGAGGCACGAAATCAGATAAAAGGGATATAGGGCAAGGCTAAAGATAATGAGGTAGAAGCAGAGGGCGAAAATTGGAGAATAAAACTTGTTGGATGGTAGGGGTATAGTAAGAATTGTGGGAAGGAAAAGCAAATAGATTTTCTTTTCAGGGATAATTCTATTTCTTTTGAAAGATTCACATATTTGAGACCTGTGAGTATTGCTGTATAAGTATACCTACTACGGCATTTATAATAATAATAATAATAATAATAATAATAATAATAATAATAAGAATTTTGCTTTCTTAATGTGTTAAAATCTATAGAGAGGGATTCCAAGAAACGGTTTAGATTTTTTTTTTTTATTAATTAGAAATAAACAATTAAGAGTTCTGGTGGTTCTCGAAAGCCCTCAATATAGGTTTCAACTCTTTTACTGTGATGGACAACAAAAGTTATGTAGACTCTGTTCCTATACTCAGTTCTTATGGTATCAAATTGAATAATAATAATAAAAAATATTATTACTAAGTAAATATCTTAAAATAATTGTATTTATTATAAGGAATTAAAGTAATGAAATGAAAAAGGTCACTTATTTAAGACACTTACCTTCGACATCGACATCATCGACCACTTCAGCGTCTCTGAGATTCAGTATTTCTTCCTCCCAGTTATTCATATGGTCGACATTCCAGTTGGTTTTCACTCTGGCCCCATCACAAGTTTCCTCCACTTCCAGGGTTAAAATTTCCTCATCCCTCATGAATGAGGAGTAGAGATGTTCCCGGATCACCCTTTGTTTCTTTATAGAATCCCTGAGCTGATCCACTGACCGTTGTAAATCCTGGGCCATTAATTCCTCCTCCTCTTCCAGCTGGCATTCCGCTGAGTACACGTCAGCGGAAGACAAGGAGCTTGCACTGCCAGCATCTGTTCTTTCAAAATCACCACTAATGGCTTTTTCTAGGTCCTTATCATCAACCCGAATGGTTCCGCTCTCTTCTTCCCCATCTTTACTGCCATCCTCCTCTTCTTCCTCCTCCTCCTCCTCCTCATCCTCATCTAGACTCGAGGCCCGAGCACTTTCGAATTCATCCTCAACGTTCTTGACATGTTTGAGAGGACTCGTTCTCAGAACCGTCCTCAGCTCTGGGCTGTAGCCCTCATGATAGGCCTCTAGATTTCTGGGGCGCAGGTAAGTTTCGTGGTCTTGATGGTATATCTGGTAATTCGCCTGCTGCTGCTGTTCTTGGAATTGTTTAGTCCAGTTCTTGACCTGTCTGAAAGCGCGCGTGTCTACGCCCTCTTGAAGGGGGGGCGGGGGCAGCGGCCACCCCTTGAACCCTCCAGGAAACCCGAAACCAGCCACTTCTCTCGGCAAAGAAGAGACCAGCTAAGCGCGTTGGGTTCGCTGGAATTAGTTGTGTGCAAAGGACTACAGAAGCTTCTATACGATGTGCAACTCACACTAAACAAAGCGACAACGCAGTGCACTCTGTAAGTAGCCAAAATAAACCCTCTTTTTGGTATTTGGCACAGTTTTTCTCCCCTTCTACGGAGTAATTCCTGTTTCTACAGAGCCAAGATAACAGGAACACAAATATCTCAGTTTATTGAATACTGAAGTTACTACCGTTAGTCTTTTGAAAAAAAAAATGTACGATCAACTTGTTTCAAGGCCGGTAAGAGTTTTCCAAAAATATAATTTATAAATGTGTGTTTCTCCTTCAGTGATTGCGAGAACGATTTTCTTTCTTCTCGCCATAGGACCAGACCACCTATGCTATCTAACGTCTTCACCCTTTAAAGTACCTTCCGCGTCGCCTTCGTCCTGAGACTCTTTCTCAGCCATAGCAGTTTGCATTCTTGATAGAAGATACGATACACACCTCCGTTTTGAATATCAATTGTGCACAATCAGTAAATTTGAATTTTTTGACACGCTAGAACACTTTGGCACAGCTTTGTAATAATCCTAAAAAGTATATCCAAAGTTGATAAGAAAGATATGAGACACAAATATAGAAAAGTTTTATGATTAATATATTTTCATACAAATAATTGTGTTCAAGGATGAAGCTAGACAAGGCATAATTAACTAGTATCATTATCGTACAATATCTTTTGCAAATATTGTACATCAATAGTACGTTCAGGTTAAATTACATTAATATAAACGACTGGAATGAAAAAAAAAAGTTATAATCATATACCAATATATTCTTTCCGATTCCATTCATAAAAACCAAATAAAAAATTTACACAATGAAGCATCTGAGGATTTTAAAGTATCTTCATGAATCTAAGTAAGATTAGATTCAGAATACTACATATTGGACCGTTTA